>NW_016807158.1:3952985-3966302 GCF_001698545.2 Rhinopithecus bieti | reverse complement strand
AAAAAAAAAAAAAAAAAAAAAAAAATTCTCTCCAGGTTTATCCATGCTTTCAGAAATGACAAGTTTATTCTAGATGCAGTTCTGTCAAAATCATCCCCAAGAACCTTAGGAACATCACTTGCGCAAGCTCCCTGGGTTCTGTTTTCTGTTAAACGGAAATAAACATATTTGGCCTGCTGATCTTGCAGCCTTGTTCACTGTGGCATGAACCAGTGCCTGTAATAAATAAAGCTTGGGACCGAGCAGGAGCTCAGTACAGCTGTGAACACCCAGAATGAAAGCCTTTCAAGACTCAAACACCCAGGGCTCTTCCTAGGCAAAAATTTGAAATAAATGGAAGTCTATTTTGACTTCCTTGCCTCCCATTCTCATGAAATTTCACTATTTTACTATTGGCCTTTCCCCTCTCCCATTAAAAGGAGCTCTTGAGTCGTTTCCATTTGTTCCTTCGTTTGAAAAGAAACATTTACACTGTTTATTTAATTTTTATGGTAGGTAAAACTTAATCATGGGTCATAGAGATAGTATGTTAAGGCTCAGTTTTATTTGGAGAAAGGGCTCTCTTTATTTCATAGCTAGAGCCATGTTTTAAATTATTATAGCACTGTACTGCTCAGTTCAAAGGAAGACAAAGGGCCTGAGATCAGGCGTTAATGGCCAAAAAAGGTGATCAAAGAGAACTGTGTCGGAAGAAGCTGGGAAGGTAAGATTTCAAAGCAGGAAAGTACAGAGCTGGAATTACAATGCAAAGAAGGAAACCAGTCACACAGAAGACACAATGTCACTCTATACTCTGCATTCAGGTTTCTTTGGGTTGTCTAATACTTAAAGCCTGATGTAGTCCAGGCCCAAATCCAGGAAACTATTTTTAAGGTCTGTATTAAGTGGGAATAGGGGCAAGGCAGGCACAGGGGTAGGAGAACTACTTTCAGTAAAAATTATATATTTGCCTCACAGTTCTCAATAGAATATTACAAATTACATATTCTTGATTTGAAGGGGTAAATTAATTTTGTATAAATTTGATTTTACTTACTTTCTATTAACTAAGACATTCAGTTACATTTTGAGCATTCTATATCACTTATATTTTAACTATTTTAACCCATATTATTGAGATCCACACATTTTGGAATGTTTGCTGTTTTAATGGAACCATGCGGTTTGAAGATGTTCTTCATGGGTGGCTGACGTATTCTGCTATTTATTTGGAAGAACTTGAAAATTATGTTATTGTTACCTGTAGGTTTATTTTGTTTGGCTAAAGCCATCATAAACTTCATTATTCGATGAGCCTCTTTCAAACTCTTTAGATTGTGATGTGTATTTTTTTTAATGTGGTTAACTGAGATAAGTGAACACGATGGCAAAATACATACATTTCATTGCTGCTTCTGCTATATTCTTTTCAATGTTAAATATTCTGTAATTCTAGTAAGTGTGTGGCTTTATATATTTATGACCAAGTTTTAGTGTTAGATTGAGCCCTTAGAGACTCTGTTTTCCAAGCAATAATTGATATGTTTTAACAGTTTTAATTTGGAATAGTTAAAACATCACTTAGCATGGTTCATTGCCTGTAATAACCACCTGGGAATATTTGTTGTGTGAAGAGACTTCAGTTTAGTAATATTAATATTGAATAAAACAATACAAATATGTTTGCTATTTTGCTGTTTTCTATAAATAATGCTTTCATGTGCAAAGGAGTCTTTAGTTTCCCAGCTTTAGTCCTACTTACCCCTCTAGACTCAAGTGTTACTTCCTAAAAGGTGTCTTCCTGGACCCCTAAAACTGGGACCTTCCTGTCCTGAATGCTTCCTGTGCGTATTTCTGTTCCTGCAGTTGTCATGCTATTTTGTGTTAATGCTGCTCTCTCTCTGTGCCTGTTTTTTTCCACCAGACTGTGAAATTCTTAAAGGCCAAAACTATAGATTATAATTTTTGTACTCTCCATGCCTGGAATATAAAATGTGCTGTGTATTTCTGGAGTAAATGGATAAATGAAAATATTGTCTCTTTTGCTAGATGACAATCCATGATTCCACATCTGTATAAATGAACAAACATGGCTGTGTAAAAGTTAAAATACTCTAGAAGATGGGGTCGCTACTTCCTCATTTTAATGCAGCCCTCTATATATGCCCCAACATTTCTATCGAGCAACTTTTGTGTAAGATAAATGTATTCAATGTAACTGTCTGGGAAGATAATTTGTGAGAAGATATTCTTTTTGAGAATTTGACATTGTGTTCACTTATCTTGGTTAACGACATTAAAAAATTCAGTTAAAAATGTTTTTATGGACTTTATTATCAGAAGCATAGCTGCCATTGTACATGAGTACATGTGTGTTTCTCTTTACTGTCAAGTTTTTCTGATTAGAAGAAAATCACATTCCTTTTGGAATCCAGATATTTTTGGTGTAAGACAAGCCTATTTTTAAATTGGCATATCAACACTCTTAAGCTCCAAACGATACTCTCCATCCTCCTTGAAATAACTGTATGTGACTAGATTGGTTCTCCAGGTTCTCACACACGGTGCCCCTAGCATTTGGAGCTGGGACCACTTATTTCATCAGAGGCTCAGTCATTTCCAATATGCTGGACTGGGCTGGCTCACACCTCTAGGTCACAGGAGTGTCTCATGTTCTGGATCAAGGAGCAGTTATGCTGCCTCTATAATAGGCCTTGCTGCTGATGTTGCTTTTACTTTGGTACTCTGGTTTTGAGTACTGGGGTCCATAATTTTGTCTTCGTAAATCCTTCTAGGTATTAGATTCTGTACCAGAAAAATCACTTTCAATGAACTAAAGTTCCTGAACTTATTTTCTCCTAACAAGGTCTTAGACAGCGGCTTTGCACATTCTCTAATACATCCTATGCCTAATATAAGAATATTGATTATCTGTTTGCACCAGATATGAAGGCTTTACATAGATTACCTCATTTGGAATATTTTCTTTAATCCATTGAATACCATTCAAACCAAATACTTGTGAGTATTTCTTGTGCGAGTTGATGGTAAGGGCTGTTGTTAGGCTCACACAAGAGAACAAGCCTAGAGACTGATATATACCAGTCAGATCTTCCTCACTCTTCGGTACATCCTATCTAGGGACTCACAACTCCATTCACACCTACATGTTTGATATCCACTGTGATATACCTGGTATCAGGGGCCTACATTGCAACCAAATGGGGTAACTTGCTTTTCTGAACCCTATGAAATCAAGACACAAATGCACAGTAGGCTCCCTTCTCCTTGGGCTTTTCAAAAATTTTTCCATAATAAAAATGGAAAATGGGATCGTTGGCTTCATCAGCACTAACCTTATATCTCTGGAATTTTTTTTGTTCCAACCAACTATATCATACTGTTAATATTCTGACATCTGTTTTACTTGGTTCTTAAACTCAAATTTTTCTCTTAAGAGCACTAGCTTTAATTCTTAGACTCAGACACACTATAATACTTTGTCCTGTAAATCACCTTGACTGATTTTCTAACATTTGCCCTCTGGCATCAGGCACAGTGACGGAAGGACTCTGAACTCTCTGTGCTATCATCACAGACTCAAAAATCCTGGCCCATTACTGGCCTGGTCCCCCACTAAGTCACAGAATAGCATATTCTCTCTTTTCCTTGCCTATATGAAGCTCCAAATTTTGTAGAAAAAGAATTTTCTGAGATATTAGTTTGTATCTGTCCCTTCTGTATCTCCTTTTATCCCTCTTCCAAGTAGATGCTAAGAGCTTTGAGTTTTCTTGACAAAATATTCATTTTATGGGACAAAACAGAAGCTGCCTGAGGCCAACTGCTCTCACTGTCTTTTGTAAAAGCTAATGCTCACTGAAAAGTGATGCTAATGACCTGGAGAAAAATGTTAAAAGTATGGAATATTTTTAAGAGTGAGAATTGTGGGGACAATCTCCAGCTTCTAGGAAGGAGACATGAGACTGGTAAGATGACAAAGACCCAGGTTCCCGCTAATAAGGGGAGACACATTACAGAAGGAACAGAAGATAAAAGAACCACAGGAGCAGGTAGTGGTGTCTCACTCTTATGGAAACAACTTTATAATCATAGCCTCAGACCTATCAGTTGGACAGTTAAGTCTCTGAATGCCACTGAAGACTTTTGGAAAGGCAGAGAGATGGCACTACTTCAGACTCCCTGAAAGCAGGCTGCCAAGATGGTGGAAACTGATTTAAAATGGAAAAGCATAGTCCTGGGTCTTCCATCAATGTGTGGCCCTGTGATGTGCACAGATAGTGTGATGTAAAGGAAGAAACCATCAGATCTCTAATAGTCTTTTTTCACCTGAAAAAGACTATTAGGTTTTATCTCTAGTGCTCTGGCACACACAGTGTCCTGAGGTTGCACGAGAAAATCAAGCCCTGGTGTTTATCCATTATGTGCAATAATTTCTTTCTTATACATCTAGAGTGGTATTTCCACTACACTGTCTTTTGGAGAATTGTTTTGTGGATCAGATGAGAAACTTGGTTGAGAAAGTCTTCAGCAAGAAAAGAGCACTGCCGTCTCTCAAAGAGAAAACATTCCTGATATCATGAAGAAGAAAGGGGAGAAGTTGATTTTGGTAGAGGGCCAGGACTCCAAAAGGCCCCAAAAGAAGACCTTCCTCTAGCTTCATTACTCTTGGGGAAGTGGTAGGATCAAAACGGTTTCAAGCTGAGCCTTGAGAAGCATCAAAATTCTTGGTTTCAATAAAGGATTTTTGAAGTGACAGAATTCCATAAACTCAGAGCACCAAGAAGACTTGGTCATTGAACATTTAATAACCATCAGTGAGAAATGTAGACTAGAGCAGCCTCCAGGGGCTTAAGTGTAGATTAAACTTCAGGACTTGTCCATGACTTGGACAGGAAGGAAGAGAACCTTCATGATCACAGAGATTGAATTAACTTCCAGCCCAGGGGCATGGGTACTCAGAATATAATTAGAGTTAATATAAAGAAATGGGGCCTCCTTTGCACTCTTTGTTTTGTGGCTGTAAGGTCATATTTACTACAAACATACCCACTGACATTGAAGGCACCTACTCTGAGCCCTATTTCTGCTAATTCCTGCCAGGTGGTTAGGAGATAAGGACTCAGTAAATCTCCCAGAGAGTAATGAAATGTTCACCAATCACCCATAACTCAAGGGCTCCTTCTTTCTTCCCCTTGTAAACTCAGGCTCCTTTCCACAATGAATATAAAGAGTCCCCCTCTTTCTTGATAATGGGGTCCAAACTTCTCACTGTCATGTTTATTAAGATCTAACCCCTGTTGCCCATTCCTGAGCTTCACTATTTTCTTCAATCTGTGTGCATTTCTGTCCTTTCTACAATTATTGATAGTCTGAAATTTCAGTTGCTTCCAGGATATCCATTTTCACGTCTTGCCTTATGCCTACAGAGAGCCCTACAATTTGGATCCTCAATTCCACCAGCCTTTTCTATTATTGTCCTCTTGACTCAACCTGATCTCCCTGATACTGACCTGCAGTACAATGCGTGTCTTCTGTTCTAAGCTTTGAAACTAAAACTGAATAAACACTCCTCCTAATATTCTGATACTATTACTTGATGTGACATAGAAGCATTTTAAACTGAACAGATGACACTATAAAACCAAAACAATTTAATGATATAAAGGAAACAATAATAGTGGCATAGGTTTTTGGGTTTTGTTGGTTTTACTTTTAAATATTTTCTCAATTTTGTTTGTTTTAAAATGACAGATAATATTATATATATATTTATTATGTGCAACATGAATATATATATCGATATATATCATATATATCAATATACTTCAAAACATCACATTGCATATGATGCACATCAAGTTGCATATATATATATACACACATGCACACACACACACACACACACACACAGTGGAATGGCTCAGTCTAGCTAATTAACATGCACCATGTCTCACATGATTATTTTGTGGTGAGAACACTTAATATCCACTCTTTTGCATTTTCCAAGGATAGAATATATTGTTATTAACTTTTGTTTTAATGTAAAGTGCATCTCTCTAAGTATAATATGGAACCTATCACATTTATTATTCTGCCAACTAATAAGCTTCTGGTAAAACTCATACTATATATCACCAGTGTTTTGTTATTTCTAAAAAACATAGGTTGCAACAAATATTAGTGAGCAGAAAATTAATGTCTTATAAAGGAACTTCTTTATGGACACTATTAATCATATTCATTGTCCTGCTTTTGAAATTTGGGTTCTTCTATACTAAATAAAATCTGGATAACTTAATTCAGGAGAAACCACTAAAAATGGCTAGAAGAATAGAAGTATTAGAAAAGTAAAAACACAGTTGGAATAATTAATATGTTTGTAGTACGTAAGTGGATATGGTTGGGTGGTGACCATCACTGAAGGTATGGTTTGTTAATTTAAAATACAAATTGATTTAATTTGTATAAACATTACTGAATAATATAAAGCATTAAGCATGGTTTTAGAATTATCTTAAGAATATTCTTTAATACAAAGTAAATCATCTGTCTTAGTAAGTCATCATGATTCAACAGGCAATTAGAAAGATCTGGGAGACCATTCTAGGCAGAGGACACTACAAGTGTTAATACGCAGGAAAAGGCTTTTGGAAACCTTCGGAAAAGCTTTGTATGTTAAAGACTAAGACGATGAATATTATGAGGATGTAGTAAAGAAGAAGAGATTGATAGTAGATGCAATAGAAGAAAGACAAATCAGATTAGAAAAGATTTGTAGGCCATGGTAAGAGTTGTGATTTTATCCAATGAGTGTTTGGAAGCAATTTCAAAGTAGCACCATATAAGAGAAAGAGTGGAAGCAAGGGACTCAGCTAAGATACTAGTGTAGGAGGCTACGCTATCTTTCAAATTTAGTGTACAGACATGAATACTAGTAAGGAAACAAAAGGAAAAGCAGTATGCATAGACTGTGCTTTATTGAAACTGATTAGGCCACCATAGTTAATTAAAAAAAAGTAGAGGTTTATAAGGAAAATAACCCCCATTTTATAATGATGGAATATTCCAGTTTGAAGGATCTTAGAAGTCATCTTGTTCAACCACTTCATTTTACATATGGAAGCTGAGCATCAAAATTACTTTAAATTACTTTTAATGTAATTTCGCACAACTTTTTCTCTCTTTCCCTATTCACTTAAAATCACACATTGAAAGGGCCTCAAGCTGGCTGAGGAGAGGCATCTAGCATTCATCTCCTCCACAGAGAAGAACCAAACAGCAAGAAGACAATTGTACTTTGAATAGAGCATTTAATAGTGACACTAAAATTCAACAGAGAAGTGACAAGAAATATGTGAGACATGGAAGGAGATGGAAGTGAGATAGTCAGCTTACTTGTGACTGGCTGGGAGCTCAAAGAGGCTCTCTAGTGCAGGGAAAGTATAAGTGAGAGATCTGCAGCAGTCCACACTCCTATTGCAGAATTCTGCAACCCTACACGTGAGAGAGGCCCCTGACCCTCACAGGCCCTGAGACTAGCATAGGGAGCTTCCTGGAGACCATGCAACAGGATTGCTTCATAGAGGGAGCACAGGCTGGGTCCCACACACCTCTGGAGTCTTAAGCAGTTGCAACACAACACCATTTGAAAGTCCAGCCTCCCACAGGCTGCATCTTGCCCTAGGGGTCAACGGCCTCTGCATCTCCACTCCCCTAGAGATAACACCTCCCCACATCCACTTACAGGGATGCAGTGGCGCAATGATGTTTGGATCCAGCATAGCATCAGGGTCTCTAGTGTTCTGGCACACACAGTGTCCTGCACCCCATGTAACGAACAGTGTAGTACACTGGGATACTGACCCTTAGAGAAAGGGAACCGAAGCGCACACTCTTCCAGAGCCTGTATGCTGCCTGCCCGGGACTGGTACCTCTGACGGAAACCCTATCTCCCCATCAGCAGGGCTGCAGGGCACTTTCATATACCCTGGAAACTTGCTCTCCCAGCTGCCACCATTTCCACCACTGCTAGAGGATGAAGCACATGCTCCCAAAAACTTGAGAACTGCCTGTTGATGGCTGTTATCACCAATAACAAACCTGCCCCACTACCCCAGCAGCAGGGCCAGAGTGTACTTGTATGTACCCTGAGGAAATGCTCTCTCTACCCACTGCCACCACTGCTGCCACCACCTGAGCACTCTGCTGGGGTCCTGGGAATCACCTCACCCTGCATATCACAGCCTCCATCTGTGCACACCACTGGGAGTTCTGCAGACTGGCCTTCCCAGCCTGGCACTACTTACCACAATGCCTGAGCATGCTGCCTACAGAACAGATGACCCACAAATGAGGAAAAGAAAGGTCCAATTGTTACCACTGCAGAAAACTATCAAACCACAATCATAAACAATAAAACAGAAAGAAAGGAACAAAGATACACAAAACAACCAGAAAACAATGAATAAAATGACAGGAATAAGTCCTCACACATCAATTATAACCATGAATGTAAATAGATTACATTTGCCACTTAAAAGTTATAGATAGGCTGAATGTAGTTTTTAAAATGGCCCAACTATATGCTGCTTACAATAAACTCACTTCAACTGTAAAGATATATATAGACAAAGTAAAGGGATTTGAAAAAATGATATTCCATGCAAACAGCAAGGAGGAGTAGCTATACTTACATCAAGTAAAACAGATTATAGGTTAAGAAGAGTCAAAAGAGACAAAGAAGATCATTATATAATGATAAAGGGATAAGCTCAGAAAGAGGATATAAAACTTCTAATTACACATGTACCCAACACTGGAGCACCTAGATACATAAAGCAAATATTATTAGATCTAAAGGGAGAGATCTCTCAGCAGTAGATAGATTATCTAGACAGAAAATTAATGAATAAACATTATATTTAAACTGTACTTTAGACTAAATGAAGATAAAATACATCTATAGAACATTTTATTCAATATCTGCAGAATATACATTCTTTTCATCAGCAAATGGAACATTCTTCAGGGTAGACCATATGTTAGAACACAGAGCAAGTCTCAACAAATTTTAAAATCAAAATTATACCAAAATCTTCTCAGAGCATAATGAAGTAGAACTAGAAATCAGTAAAAAACAGGAACTTTGGAAATTACAGATACATGGAAATTAAACAGCATGTTCCTGAATGACCACTGGGTCAATGAAGAAATAAAGAAAAAAATAAGTAAAATTTGAAACAAATGAAAATGGAAATACAATACACCCAAACCTATAGGATACAGCAAAAGCAGTGCTGAAAGGAAAGTACGTGGTAAATGCTCACATCAAATAAATAGAGAAGTTTCAAGTAAACAGCCTAATGGCGCACCTCAAAGAACTAGAAAAGCCATTCTCAGAAATCGAAGGAAGAAACGAGGTCAGAGCTAAACAAAATGGAGTCTAAAAAAATGAGAAGTTAGGATTTTGAAAAGATAAACAAAATGGATAAACCACTGACTAGACTAGCCGAGAAAAAAAGAGAGAGATCTAAATAAACAAAATCAGAAATGAAAAAGGAGACATTACAACTGGTATGACAGAAAAACAAGCAATCATCAAAAACTACTCTGAATACCTACCTCTATGTTCACAAATTGGAAAACCTAGGGAAATCACATAAATTCCTTGATATGTACAACCTACCAGTTTTGAATCTGGAAGAAAGATAAAAGTAAACAGATCAATAATAAGTACAAAGATTAAATCAGTAAGAAAATGTCTCCCAACAAAGGAGATTCCAGGACTAGATTCCTTTCAAATTCCACCAAACTTGTATAGAAGAACTAACACCAGTTCTCAAACTATTCCAAAAAATTGAAGAGGAGGAAATTCTTCCTAACTCATTTTCTAAGGCCTACATTAACCTGATACCCAAACCAGACAAGTACACACACACACAAAAAGGAAACTGCAGGCCAATATCTCTGATGAACATATATGCAAAATTCCTCAACTAAATACTAACAAACTGAATCCAACAGCCCATAAAAAATAACGGTACACCATCATCAAGTGGGATCTATCCCAAGAGTACAAAGATGGTTCAACACATGCAATCAATAAATATAATACATCACATCAACAGAATGAAGCACAAAAACCATATGATCACCTCAAAATAGACACAGAAGCAGGATTTCATAAAATTTGACATCCTTTCATAATAAAAACTCTCAAAGAATCAGGTCAAGATGGAACATACCTTAACATAATAAAGGCCATACATGAAAAACCCACAGCTAACATCACAGTGAATAGGCAAAAGCTGAAAGCCTTCCCTCTAAGAATTGGACCAAGACAAGGATGCCCACTTCCACTACTCCTATTTAACACAGTACTGGAAGTCCTTGCCAGGACAATCAAGAAGGAGAAAGAAATAAAAGGCATCCAAATTAGAAAAGAGGAAGTCAAATTGTCTCTCTTTGCATATGAGATAATCTTATATTTAGAAAAAGCTAAAGACTCCATGAAAAAGCTCTTAAATCAGATAAATTTAGTAAAATGTAAGGATACAAAGCAATATACAAAAATCTGTAGCATTCTGTACACTAGTAATAATAAAACTGAAGAAGAAATAAAAAGACAATCCTATTTACAATAGCTATAAACAATAATAAAATAACTAGTAATAAATATGACCAAGGAGGTTAAAGATCTCTGCAAGAAAAACTATAAAATACTGATGAAAGAAATTAAAGAGGATACAAACAAGTGGAAAGGCATTTTGTGCTCACGAACCCAAGGAATTAATATTGTTAAAATGACCACACTGCCCAAAGAGTTCTACAAATTCAATAGAATCTCTATCAAAATGCCTATGAAGACTTTTCACAAAAACAGGAAAAAATACCCTAAAATTTGTAGGAACCAAAAAAGAGCCCAAAGAGCCAAAGCAAGCCTAAGCAAAATGAACAAAGCTGGAGACACCACACTACTTGACTTCAAAATACATTACAACTCCATAATAACCCAAAGAGCATGGTATTCGTATGAAAATGGACACATAGACCAATAGAATAGAATGGAGAATGCAGAAAACAATCCACATGCTTGTGGTCAACTGATTTTCAACAAAGGCACCAGGAACATACATTGGGGAAAGGATACTCTCTTCAATAAGTGGAGCTGGGGAAACTAAATACTCATTTGCTGAAAATTTAAACTAGACATCTCTCATCATATAAAAAAATTAACCCGAAATGGATTAAAGCCTTAAACATAAGACCCAAAACTATAAAACTACCAGAAGAAAAGATGGAAAACACACTACACAACATTGATCTCGGCAGATCTTATGGCTAAGATTTCAAAAGCACAAATAACAAAAACAAAAATAGACAAATGGGACTATATTAAACTAAAAGCTTCTGCATGACGAAGAAAACAATCAACAGAATAAAGAGACAACCAGTTGAATGGAATAAAATATTTGCAAACTATTCATATGACAAGGGACTCACATCCAGGATAAACAAGAAACTGGCCGGGAGTGGTGGCTCATGTCTACAATCACAGCACTTTGGGAGGCCAAGGAGGGTGGATCACCTGAGTTCAGATGTTTGAGACCAGCCTGGCCAACATGGTGAAATCCCATCTCTAGTAAAAATACAAAATTTAGCCAGACATGGTGGTGGGCACCTGTAATCCCAGCTGAGGTTGAGGCAGGAGTATCTCTTGAACCCAGGAGGCAGAGGTTACAGTGAGCCAGGATTGCGCCATTAGATTCCAGCCTGGGTAACAAGAGTAAAACTCCATCTCAAAAACAAACAAACAAGCAAAAGAAACAATATACAAGAAACTCAAAGAACTCAACGCAAAAAAATAATCTTAAAAATTGAGAAAAAACATGAATAGACATTTATAAAAAATTATACAAGTGGACAACATGAATATGAAAAAATTCTCAACATTACTAATCATCAAGGAAATGCAGGTCAAAACCACAATGAACTATTATCTTACCCTAGTTAGAATGGCTATTATTAAAAGGACAAAAAATAACATGCTGAAGAGGGTGCAGTGAAAAGGGAACTCTTGTACACTGTTGGTAGGAATGTAAATTAGTTCCCTATTATGGATACAGGTATAGATATTTCTCACGAAACGAAAAAATAGAACTACCATATGATCTAGCAATCCCACTACTGGGTATTTACCCAAAGGAAAGGTAATTAGTAGATCAAAGAAATACTTGCATTCCCTCTGTTTATTACAGCACTATTCACAGTAGCAAAGATATGGAATCAACCTAAATGTCCATCCATAGATGAACGGATAAAGGAAATATGATATAGATTCATAATGGAATGCTAATCAGTCATAAAAAAGAATAAAATCCTGGCATTTGCAGCAACATGGATAGAACTGGAGATTTTTATGTTAAGTGAAATAAGCCAAGCAGAGAAAGACAAATATTGCATGTTTTCACTCATATGTCAAAGCTAAAAATATTGACCTCACAATAGTAGAGAGTAGAATAATTACCAGAAGCTGGGAAGGGCTTTGGAGGAGATGGGATGAAGAAGGGTTGATTAATGGGTACAAAAATACAGTTAGAAAGAAAAAATACGTTCTAATATTCCATAGCAGAGTAGGATGACTATAGTTAACAATGATTCGAACAATTTTGAAATGACTAGAAGAGAGAACTTGAAATGTTCCCAACATATAGAAATGATAAATGTTCTAGACAATAGATACCCTAAATACCCTAACTTGATCATTACAAATTCTGTGCATGTAAAAAAATTATACAAATGTATAAAAATGTGTGAATATTATATATCAATAAAAAAATTAAAGCACATCATTTACCCTTCTATCTTACTCTTGATTTCTTTAAAAAAAAATTATGGCTTGTAAACTCAAGATACTGGATAATCTACCAATATTTCATATTATTTAAAAGCTAACAAAATGAACAAAAGAAGAACCTTCAGTTTACAGAAGGTTTCAACACACTTCTGGAAAGTGGTAAAGGGATAGGAAATGACAGAAAACTAAAGGAGAACCTGGGGAATCATGCCCTGAATATACACAGAAATAACTGCAGGGAGCAGCCAGACAAACTGGGTTATGTGAGTTAAATCTTCATTTATCAGTAGAAAATATTCTAAATATATAATTCAAAAAATAGTGATATAACTATAGTATTTAGAAATCTGGAGGTAATAAGACTAGCTAATACCTATTCTACATGTCAAATACTATTCTAAAATATTTAAAAGTACTAGAACTTTTAAGATTGATACTTTCATCTCTATTTTTTTTTTTTT
>NW_016807158.1:3936826-3952115 GCF_001698545.2 Rhinopithecus bieti | reverse complement strand
AATTTCAAAATTTTACAAAACTTTTACAGACATACAAAATGGTTCTCCACAAATCAACAGACTCATATTTTTAAGCTTCAAATATTTCTATGACTACACTGGGTAATATTTAAAAGTGTTCATAGGATGAAAAGCTTAGGCCTAAAAAGCCATAACTTAAAATTACAGAGAGTATATACAATTCAGACCCTCAGTAATATTTATCTCCTTTCCCCTACACACTTAGATTCTAAGAACAAAATACAGAAAAAAAAAGTTCATTATGTAAAGCAATCAACACCAGGAATTGATGACCTCACTGTGTGAAGGCCACAAAGTCCCAGAGATGATAATTATATAATGCAAACAATAATCACTTAAATTGAAATTAGTATTATTTACATTGCCCCTAAGCCAACATCTCCATGTATATTTCATATGTTTTAGTGAACCAGGAAAATATAACCAAAACAACACTTTGAAAGTGATAGTTTAAAACAAAGAGAAAATTAATAAACTCCAACAGTTTTCAACCAAGTACAGCAAAAATTAAGTATGAAGTTTTAAAATATATAGAGAGAGATGGCTGGGTCATTACTTGGGGACTCTGTTTAGTAGGCTAAGTGTGCTGCAGAGAGATTAACAAAAATAACAAAAACACCTTCACAACTAGAATTTTAAAACATTGATCTGGTTATTGGAGTACCTAACTTTAAAATAGATTATTTCCACCTGAAATAATCTGGTGATCCTGCTGGAAATAATATCTATTCCAAACATACAAAAAGTGTATTATCCAGCCAAAAAGAAAAAAGTCAGGAGTTTACTTTATTTGTGCTATTCCCATAAATTCTAGGAGAAATAAAACAACAAATAGGATAATAGAGGGTATATATATATTAAAGAGTACCTTTGGGATATTTTCCGAAACAACTAAAATCAGACATTTTGTTTGTTTAAAGTTTGCCTACCAAGTTTTTGATACTTCTACCTTCAAGAGGTGGATCTTAATTCCTTTCCTCCTGGGTGTGGGGGCTGAACACGGTGACATATTTTTCTGAGGTGGCTGTGTTTAAGGGAGAGCCTGCAATGCTGCAGCAAGCACATACAATAAAATACTCCACCAATCTTTCCCCAAGGGGACCACAAGCCATTCACCAGAATAGTTGTACAAAAGGTGGGGGAAATACCTAGACCTTTTTAGGGCCTCGAGATATAATTTGACACTGATACCCTGGAGACACAAAAGGAAGGATGACTCCCCAGTTAGGGTGTGGGTTGAAGTAGATCCAGGTGATAAAAAGACTCTAGAGCCCAAGTCCAAAATGCTCTGTGGTTGTTTCCTCGATCTCTAAGTGCTGAATGGGGGTGGATACATTTTGCAACTGACGAAACTTTTATATTGGTTTCTTCGCCTATGGAATAAGAGTCGTTAGCATAGGGTAAGAAAAAACAAGAGAATGCCCATAGAATTTCTCACTTCTGAGACTTCAGAAACAAAACCATATTCTGAGTAGAATTGCAGGGATTAGTACCTTTCTCAATAATTTATGTGTGATGGTTATCATGACATTCCCATTAAATTCATTTGAATGGCTTTTGCAAAAACGCTATGGTTGGTAATGGTCTACCATAGACTAAACCAAGTGGCCTCCATTGCAGCTGCAATGTGAATGTGTTGTTTTTTTTGAACACATCAACACAACATATAGTACTTAGTGTATGTCTATTGATCTGGCATATATTTATGTATATAAATGGCCATCCCCATCAATAAAGACAATAAAAAAATCATTATGCTCTTACATGGGAAGGGCAGCAGTAAACACTCATGGTCACGAACCAGGCTATGTTAAATTGCTTGCTCTCTGTCTCTTTCATTATACAGTACACAGGATGCATAATCATCTTTACATTCTGCAGAATGTCACTCTGTTTCTACAATGAAAGAGAATATAACATTATGCCAATTGGACCAGGTAAGTATAAAGCACAAGTACTCTAAGCCTAATTAGACACAGTGATATTGTGATTTATAATAAAAAATATATACATTTGGTCTTTGTCCCATT
This sequence comes from Rhinopithecus bieti, assembly GCF_001698545.2. NCBI lineage: Eukaryota > Metazoa > Chordata > Mammalia > Primates > Cercopithecidae > Rhinopithecus > Rhinopithecus bieti. The sequence goes on along the minus strand of NW_016807158.1, from coordinate 3,950,064 downwards.
TCTGGCACAGAGTTTCTAAAACACTTAGAATTTCCTAAGTGATAAGAACAATAAAGGTAAAGGAGCATTTTCTATTATTCATAACAATCCCTTTTTAACCACATCTGAGTTTATGTTAACGAGGTGATTTCTTGAAAATTCGCTAGACCTAAGAAAAGAGATAGATAGCAACATAATAATAGTGCGGTTGGGGGAGAGTGGCCAAGAAGGCCGACTAGAAGTAGTTCATGTGTGTGGCTGTCATGGAGAGGAATGGAAGAGGTAAGTAGATACAACACCTTCAACTGAAACATCCAGGTACTCACATTGGAACTAATCAAGGAAACAATTCAGCCCAAGGAGAATGGAGAAAGGTAAAGCCGGGTGAAGGCCCAGCCAGGGAGCCAAAGAGAAGCTCCCCTTCCCTGAGAAGCAGTAAATGAACGTGCAACCCTGGAAACCTACGCTTCTCCCACGGATCTTTGCAACCCTCAGGTCAGGAGGGCCCCTCATGAGCCCAGCCCACCAGGGGCTTCAGTTTGACACACAGAGCTATCTGTCTCAGCAAAGGAGCCACTCATGCATGCATGGGGACCTGGGAGCTTTAGATAATCTGGCTTTCTGGGCATCTCAGCAAAATTACCTGCAACTTTGGCAAAGTGGGTGGTTAGACCCCTATACATACCCCTAGGAAAGAGGCTGAATCCAAGGGGCTGAGTAGTGATGGTTTGCAGGTTATGCTTCCACGATATGTAACACGCTGGCTTGGAATTCCAGCCAGCCACTGGTAACACCTTTGTGCTTCCCTGGAACTGAGCTCCCAGGGACAGGGGCAGGCCACCATCTCTGCTGTTTGGATGACTTAGCCATTATGGCCTTTGGGCTTTGGACAGTCCAAACCAACTGAGGACAAAAGGGATTTCCCCAGCGCAGCACAGCTGCTCTACCAAAACATGGTCAGACTGCTTCTTTAAGTGGGTCCCCAATCCCGTTACTCCTCACTAGGTGGGACCTCCCAACCAGGGCCTCCAGCCACACCCACCAGTGTTCTCTGGCCAACAGAAAAACTCTCTGGGACAGAGCTCCCAGAGGGAGAGGCAGGCCACCATCTTTGCTATTTGGGCAACGTAGCCTTTCCAGCCTTCAGGCTTTGGAGAGCCCAAGCTGACCAGGGTTGGAAGTGGTACCCCAGCACAGCACAGCTGTCCTACAAAAATGTGGCCAGACTGCTTTCTAAAGCAGGCCTCAGTCCCATTCCTCATCACTGGGTGGACCCACCTAATGGGTCTCCAGCTATCCCCACCAGTCTTCTCCAGCTTACAGAGGTTTCAGGCCTCCCCTGGGACAGAGCTCCCAGGGAGAAGGGTGGACCTCTATCTTTGCTGTTTGGGTGAATTAGCCATTCCAGTCTTTAGGCTTCAGAGTATCTGAGGTGACTTGGGACTGAAGAGGACCCTAAGCACAACTCAGCTGCTTTACAAAAACATGGCCATGCTACCTTTTAATGTGGGTCCCTGATCCCATTTCTCCTGATGGGTGAGACCTCCCAACCCGGGTCTCCAGCTACCTCCTACATGTGTGTTTGGCCTGACAACAGGCCCATACCTTCCTGGGACAGAGCTCCCAGAGGGAGGGGCAGGCTGCCATCTTTCCCGTTTCACAGCCTTCACTGGTAATATCTCCAGGTACTAGAAAATCTGAGGTGACTAGGGACTGGAGTAGACCCCCAGCATAACACAGCAGCCCTAAGAAGTGGCCAGACTGTTACATGAATACCTGTTCCCCTGTCTCCTCACCAGGCAGGTCCTCCAGGTCTGGGCCTCTAGCCACTTCCTGCCAGAGTGATCTAGCCAGTAGCAACTCAGCACCTCCCCAGACAGAGCCTTTAGGGGCAAGTGAAAGCCTCTCTGCCACTGCCTCTGCAGTGGAAACATTCTTGCTACCCTTGGACTAATAAAGGAGCAAAGACCCTAAGTACCTTGTCTACCCCTCCAACAGGCTGCAGTCGAACCAAGGAGATGAGGCAAGTCCATCTCCCACAGTAGGGTCCCACATACCCACAATTCTTGTCACCAGACAGGGAACCCCTGGCTTGGGCCCACAGCACAACCCAGGGCTGATTACACTGAGCGATTACTAACCCGCATCTTTCTGGGGTTGAGCCCCCAGGAGACAAGTAAAGTGATGGATCAGCAAGCCAGCTCATGTTGTGCCCAGAGGGTTTGGTGCAGGAGAGTCTGTAGTTGGGAAGTGGCCAGGAACAGCCATCCCCCTAGGCTCAACTTGCTCAATAAAAGACATTAGCCCTTGGGGAGTTAACAAACCTGATCTCTGCAGGGAAGTCTTGCACATCAGATAGGGCAGGTCTGACCTGAGAACTCCTTAGTCTGCTGGCCTCTCTTGGTGCCCCAGCCTGGCCACACCTGTTTACAAGGAAGTCTTGGGTGGCCTGGGGGCCCATACCATAGCTTCTGTGCCAGTGGACCATGCCTGACCAGTAAAGAGTTCCAGTAACACAACCCCTAAGGCCACGCACCAGCCCTCACATTTTCTTCCCATACTGCAGCTTCCCCTGTGCCTATGGCATTTCCCCACATCACTTTGCTGGCACAAGTTTGCACAGGTGGGTTTTGCTTTAATTGTCCCACCAGTACGTGTAAATGCAATATTTCCTCTGACCCCTGTGGACCACCACTGCAAATGGAGAATGATGAGCATAGAGCCAGCAAGCCCCATCCCTGCCAGCACCCTGCTTTTGTGCCAATGGTGCACAGAGAACAGGGGATCCTCCCACACAGGTGGCCAGCACCTCATCCCAAACCAACACCACATCCTGTGCAACAGCACACACAGTCTCCATCAGGGGCACCACCTGCTCCCCCTCTAACTGCCTTGCATCTACCACTGTGGTGAATGCCCACAGGGAGGCAGGCACCCCTACACCCACTAGTACTTGGTTGTAGCTGCTGCACCTTGGTCCTCCCAGCATGAGGTTTGAAGGTAAACTTCAAACCTCAAGGAGCCAGAAAACAAAGTCAGGGCTCAATATAAGTCCCCCAGAATTACAGCATGCAGTCCGGGAGCTGGGAACTGAAAGTTCACTCCCTAAAATCCTCCAGAAACAAAGCCAGTTAGCTGAATCCACCTTATATCACAATCAAACCCTCAAGGTCATCAGATAAGATAAAAGAAAAAAAACATCCAAAGGTCAGCAACCTCAAAGTTTGAAGGTAGATAAGCCCACAGAGATGAGAAATAATCAGCACAAGAATGCTGAAAACTAATAAAGCTAGAGTGTCTTCTTTCCTCCAAATGACTGTATCACCTTCCCAGTAAGGGTTCAAAATTGGGCTGAGGCTGAGATGGCTGAAATGACAGAAGTAGAATTCAGATCATGGATAGGAACAAAGTTCACTGAGCCACAGAAGTACACTATAACCCAGTGCAAGGAAGTGAAAGATATAATAAAACATTGCAGGAGCTGACAGACAAATAGCCAGTATAGAGAAGAAAATAACCAGTCTGATAGAGCAGAAAAAACACACAAGAATTTCATAACACAATCACAAGTATTAATAGCAGAATAGAACAAACAGAGGAAAGAATCTCAGAGCTTGAAGACTGTCCTTCTGAAATAAGACACGCAGAAAAAAATTGGGAAAAAGAGTGAAAAAAAATGAACAAAACCTCCAAGACATATGGGATCATGTAATGAGGTTGAGTCTATGACTGACTGGTGTACCTAAGAGAGATGGGGAGAATAGAACCAACTTGAAAGACATATTTTAGGATATCACCCATGAGATCTTCCCCAACATAGCTAGAAAGACCAACATTCAAATTCAGGAAATGGAGAGATCCCCAGTAAGATACTTTATGAGAAGATTATCCCCAAGACATATAATCATCAGATTCTCCAAGATCAAAATGAAAGAAAAAATGTTAAAAGGCAGCTAGAGAGAAAGGCCAGGTTGCCTACAAAGGTTGGCCTGTCAGACTAACAGCTGACCTCTCAGTTGGAACTCTACAAGCCAGAAGAGATTGGGGGTTAATATTCAACATTCTTAAAGAAAAGAAATCCCAATCCAGAATTTCATATGTGGCCAAGCTAAGCTTCATAAGTGAAGAAGAAATAAGATCCTTTCCGGGCAAGCAAATGCGGAGGGAATTCATCACCAGGCCTGCCTTGCAAGAGCTCCTGAAGGAAGCACTAAATATGGAAAGGAAAGACCTTTACCGGCCACTATAAAAACACATTGAAGTACAAAGACCAGTGACACTATAAAGCAACCACATAAACAAGTCTGAAAAATAACCAGCTAACATCATTATGACAGGTTCAAATCTACACATATCAATAATAACCTTAAATGTAAATGGGCTAAATGTCCCAATTAAAAGACACAAAGTGGCAAGCTGAATAAAGAACCAAGACCCACTGGTATGCTGTCTTCAAGAGAACCATCTCACATGCAATGACACACATAGGTTCAAAATAAAGGGATGGAGAAAAACCTACCAAGCAAATGAAAAACAGAAAAAAGCAGGGTTGCAACCCTAGTTTCTGACAAAACAGACTTTAAACCAAAAAAGCTAAAAAAAAAAATTTAAAAAAATTAAAAAAAAAAAGACAAGGACAGTATGTAATGGTAAAGGGTTCAATTCAACAAGAAAATGTAACTATCCTAAATATATATGCTCCCACACAGGAGCATATAGATACACAAAGCAAATTCTTCGAGACCATCAAAAAGACTTAAACTTCCATCTAATAATAGTGGGAGATTTTAACACCCCATTGACAATATTAGATATTTCAATGAGAGAGAAAATTAACAAAGATATTCAGGACCTGAACTCAGCTCTGGATCAAATGGATCTATGGACACACAGAACTCACCACCCAAAAACAGCAGAATATACATTCTTCTCATTGCCAGTGGCACATACTTTAAAATCAATCACATTGTCAGAATAAAACACTCCTCAACAGATGTAAAAGAACTGAAATCATAACAAACAGTCTCTTGGACAACACAATCAAATTAGAAATCAAGACTAAGAAATTCACTCAAAACCATACAATTACATGAAAATTAAATGACCTGTTTCTGAAAGACTTTTGTTTTTGTTTGTTTGTTTGAGACAGAGACTTGCTCTGTTCCCCAGGCTGGAGTGCAGTGGTGCAATCTCAGCTCACTGTAACCTTCACCTCCTAGATTCAAGTAATTCTCCTGACTCATCCTCCTGAGTAGCTGGGATTACAGGCATGTGCCACCACACCCAGTTAATTCTGAATGTCTGTTAGGTAAACAATGAAATAAAAACAGAAATCAAGAAGCTCTTTGAAACAAATGAGAACAAAGATACAACATACCAGAATCTCTGGGACACAGCTAAGGCAATGTTAAGAGGGAAATTTATAGCACTAAATGCCTACATCAAAAAGTTAGAAAGATCTCAAGTTAACAATCTAATATCACAACTAAAAGAACTAGAGAACCATGAACAAACAAATCCCAAAGCTAGCAGGAGACAAAAAATAACCAAAACCAGAGTTAAATTGAAGAAGATAGAGACACAAAAAACACCATTCAACAGATCAATGAATCCAGGGGCTGCTTTTCTGGTGCAAAAATTAATAAAATAGACTGCTAACTAGACTAACAAAAGAAGAAAATAGAGAAGATTCAAATAAGCACAATCAGAAACAACAAGGGGGATATTACCACTCACCCCATGGAAATACAAACAGCCACCAGAGAATATTATGAACACCTCTATGCATATAAACTAGAAAATTTAGAAGAAATAGATAAATTCCTGGTTATATCCATCCTTCTAAGATGGAACCAGGAAGAAACTGAATCCTTGAACAGAACAATAAAATACTATGAATAAATAACCTACCAACCAAAAAAAGCTGAGGAACAGACAGATTCACAGCTGATAAATTCAGATGTGCAAAGAAGAGATGACACCAGTTTTACTGAAACTATTCCAAAAAATTGAGGAGGAAGGACTTCTCCCTAACTCATTCTGTGATGCCAGCATCATCCTGAAACCAAGAGCTGGCAGAGATACAACAAAGAAAGAAAACTTTAGGCTAATATCCTTGATGAACATCATTGTAAAAATCCTCAACAAAATGCTTCAAACTGAATCCAGCTGCACATCAAAAAGCTTATCTACCACAATCAAGTAGGCTTTATCCCTGGGATGCAAGGTTGGTTCAACATGCACAAATCAATAAATGTGATTCATCACAGAAACAGAACTGAAGACAAAAACCACCTGATTCTCTCAATAGATGTGGAAAAGGCTTTTGATAAAAGTCAACAGCTATTCATGTTAAAAACTCTCAATAAACTTGGTATTAAAGGAACATACCTCAAAATAATAAGAGCAATATATGACAAGTCCACAGCCAACATTATACTGAAGGGGCAAAAACTGGAAGCATTCCCCTTGAAAACTGTCACAAGACAAGGATGTCCTCTCTCACCACTCCTATTCAGCATAGTGTTGGAAGTTCTGGCCAGGGCAATCAGGCAACAGAAAAAAGACATCCAAATAGGAAGAGAGGAAGTCAAACTATCTCTGTTTGCAGATGACATGATCCTATATCTAGAAAAGCCCATAGTCTCAGCCCAAAAGTTTCTTAAGCTGATAAGCAACTTCAGCAATAGCTCAGGATACAAAATCAATGTGCAAAACTCATTAGCATTTCTATACACCAAAAACAGTCAAGCTGACAGGCATATCAAGAATGAACTCCCAGTCACAACTGCCACACACACAGAAAAACAAAATAAAATAGCTAGAAAAACTAGGGAGGTGAAAGATCTCTACGCCTAAGGAACTACCATTGGCATTCTCCACAGAACTAGAAAAAGCTATTTTAACATTCACATGGAGAATAAAAAGCCTGAATAGCCAAAGCAATCCTAAGCAAAAAGAACAAAGTTGGAGGCATCATGCTACCCAACTTCAAACTATACTACAGGTCTACAGTAACCAAAACAGCATGGTACTGGTACAAAACAGGCACACACCCCTAAAGCTATTGAAATAGAAATAAAATAAATTAATGAAAAGAAAAAAAAGGAGTAGTGAAGCTAAATAAGAACATTAGTAAACAGGCCAGGCGTGGTAGCTCATGCGTGTAATCCCAGCACTTTGGGAGGCCGAGGCAGGTGGATCATGAGGTCAAGAGATCGAGACCATCCTGGCCAATGTGGTGAAACCCCATCTCTACTAAAAATACAAAAAATTAGCCAGGTATGGTGGCAGGCACCTGTAGTCCCAGCTACTAGGGAGGCTGAGGTGGGAGAATCACTTGAACCCAGGAGGCGAAGGTTGCAGTGAGCCAAGATTGCGCCACTGCACTCCAGCCTGGCGACAGAACAAGACTCTGTCTCAAAAAGCAAACAAACAACAACAACAACAAAATCAGTCAACAGCAAAAGCAAAAACATAATACTACTAGAAAATATTTTCAACATGAGAAACAAGTGAAAAAATGGAAAGAAAATAAAAAAAATTTATAAATTTTGATAATTTTCTAGAGAATTGAAAAAAATTTGGCAGTTAGCATTATTCCCTAGCAGATTACTTTGTTATCCAAAAAGTATCTATTGAGATTTGAATATGAGTTTTCAGCCAAGTGGAATCAACATTTATATATCCTCAAACTCCAAAGCCACATGGATCACATGTTTCAACATGTGCATGTCATAGGACTCCGAGTCACATGCAGAGAATTGAAGGTCATAAAATTTAGTAAATTGAGCAAAATGAAAAGTTTTTATTGGAGATGTGGAAATTGACTGAACAGAAGAGACATGGATGGATAGGAAAAACAGTGTTCAGATAAATTACTAAGTTATGTAAGAATACATTTGGTCTCATAAATAAAAGTCACCATGGAAGAAGTATTGAAAGTTGAATTAGAACTTTATTTTTGTACTTTTGTTTGCATGAAAACTATTCTTAAGTTCTACAAAATGCTTATTTCAAACTAAGTGTTCAGTCACCCTGAAGAACTAGTTGATTCCTTGAATTAGTCCCAAGTTAGCCATACTATCAGCTTGACCTGACTAAATTATTCAAGGATTTGTGACCCAGAGTTGGTGACAGCAGAAAAACAGATCTCTTACTATATTATGGAACCATATTGATTTCTGGATGTCTTATGCATTATGAATATATGTTATATGTCCTGATAGATTATTTAGCATATTTAAAACATTAAACAATTGAAAGTCAGCATTTTAGAGTAGTATTTTGAGAAATATCAATACCAGTAACCCCATTTCCATAGCAACTCAGTCCTTATATGAGAAATTGTTATTGAATTATTCTTGCTGGAAAAACTTATTATCAGGAAAGGTTATCTCTGGGCCAGTGGGATGAAGGCTAATTCTAAGAGAACAGGAAGAGAAACAGAAGGTCTTTCTATATTCCTAATTGAAAGGCAGGAAGTAGCAGAATGACTTTTCCTCTTGATTTTTGTCCCAGTAATTACATGTTTACAATTGTTCAGCTGTTCGTTAAAGATGCAGAAAGTTCTCTTGACCTAGATAGCAAATATTTCTATACCATCGAAGATGAAAATTAATACTCAAACGGGGTTTTAAAAAATCTCTCCCTGATTTGTGGGGTTTTGCCAAATTACACCTTTCTGGCTGGGTTTACTTTTACAAAGTTCATATGATGCATCAAGCAGTGAAATGAAATACTTTTCTGTCAGCTGTCCTGGGGAGGAATGAGGCCTTTCTCCTCAATAATAATCATGTGTTGCTTGATTCTGAGCACCAGATTCACTAAAAATGCTTTAGTGTTTCATTTCTTCAATATAAATTTACACAGTAGCTTAAGAAAGTCTTAAAAAGATATAAATCTTTTAAGAGCCATTTGAGGTATTCCTAACCTCTCTTAAAATTGCAAACTAAATTAAGAAGGGGTTTTGAGACTACATGAAGCAAGCACTGTGCTATGCCTATGACTATGCCTATGAAGTTGTAGAGGGAAAACTTTCTGTTTTTCACTATGAGAGACTGAATGGCTTTACTTTAAAAGAGTATCCTTCTTCCTCTAAGCTTGCAGATGAAAGACATAATAGGAAGGAGAATGGAGCAGGAGAGTCAGAAAGCAACAAACCTGAAACAGAAGTGAGACTTGAAAAGAGGAGTGGCATCCACTAATCACAAAATGGAATGAAACATCCCATGTATGGATGGGATGTGCTTCAGACAAGTGCTTCATGTGTGAAGATGTAGTGTCTTCCTCACATTCACGTTGCACATATGCTGGGAGATGGTATGTGGGGTGGAGAATATTAAAGCAAAAGGAGACACAGATTACAAACTTGGACTTTGGAGTTAGAGAGACATGATTTCTAATTTTGGCTCCTCTACTTACTTCGTAAAATTGAGCAAGTTACTTAAACTGCTTAGCTTCAATTTCCTCAGTATTTCAATGTTAAGAATTACCTACCTCATAGGACAACTCTATTAAGTAATATATTGATGTATAATTTTAAGTAATATTTAATGCATAGAAATTACTACATAGTCAGTACCGTTCAAAATGCTTTCTTTATTTCACACAACAAAATAATGAGGAAAATACCTCTATTATCCCCTTTCTACATGAGAAAAACTCTAAGTTGAGGATAGCGTATCCAAAGTTCTTAGCATAGTAACTTATACACAAGTGGTCTCAATAAATAAGAACAATTGCTACTTAAAATAATGTATATGTATTTTACACTATATAGGGAAGAAAAGTTTCTTAAATGATGCAATAATCTAATTGCTGAAATTATTTGGAAAGAGAATGTGACCAGTGACAAAACATTTGGATAGAATGAAAATACCTCAACAAACAATTGAGGAAAACAATAATTGTATCTGCCTTAAGACTTATTGAACTAGGAATTGATGTAAATTGATCAAGTCTGCCTTGAAAAAAAAACAAAAACAAAGAGAGACTCGAAAGAGATTACTCACTAAAAGAATAGAATCATAGAAAGGTAAAACCTCCTTCTCTTATATTTAGCATAGTTTTCCCCTCTAAGATTAAAGAATGAAAACCTTTGTTTTGATTTTGATGTCAATAAAATGTAGAACCATTAAGTGTAAACACTATAGGGAGTAAATATCTAGACAATACCATTTCACACATAATCAGAATGGAGCAATAGATATTTAATGATTTTTGCTTTTTTTTTTTTTTAACAAATCAAAGAAATGAGTCAACTTTTTGAGATACATAGATTTTCAGAAGTCCTTCTTTCTTTTTCTCCCAGGAAGCAGGAGAAACGGCGCAGAAAAATTAGCGGGCTCCTTACAATTCTCTGTCAACTTCCCTTTCCAACTTAACATCCTTGTAATTGTTCAGAAAATATTCTGAAATGCAAATCCCAGATCTTGATATCTAAACAATGCTCCACGAATTTCAGTCTTCTGTTTGTAATTAATTTTTTCTTCTGGGTTACATTGCAGGTGAAATGTCAAACAGTTCTTTTTTTTTTTTGACACNAGGAAGCAGGAGAAACGGCGCAGAAAATTAGCGGGCTCCTTACAATTCTCTGTCAACTTCCCTTTCCAACTTAACATCCTTGTAATTGTTCAGAAAATATTCTGAAATGCAAATCCCAGATCTTGATATCTAAACAATGCTCCACGAATTTCAGTCTTCTGTTTGTAATTAATTTTTTCTTCTGGGTTACATTGCAGGTGAAATGTCAAACAGTTCTTTTTTTTTTTTGACACAGCTGTTTTACTCCAAAGTTGAATTGTGAATCCGATGATTAGCCTTAGAGAAGTATTTAGCCATTTGGCTCTATCAGTTGTCCTGTGCTTGGTAAAAATATTTGCCAAGTTGCTCGTAGGAGTCAGCATGATTTAAATTTTGCCATTAAAGGCAGGTATCTGGAATCTGACTATCACTGGGGAAATGGAGGAGGATATCACTCCCACTGTACAAGGAAGACAGAAAGTGTTTATTTCCTTTCATGTTGATTAAATTTCAAAGGCAAAGGTTAAAATGGAGAATGCGAAAAACAGAACTTTGGTCCCATATGTTCTCATTGCCTTGTCCTATAAATTTGAAAACACTATGTGAATTGGCAGCCTCCAAGACCTCCAACAGAAGGAACTGATATAATCTAAAATTAGATGTTAATGGGGAAAGTTTCTGGGGTTATTCAAAAATGTCCTTTTGTTTGTTTCCTTTTGTGTCACTAAGTAAATGTTATAAATCGCAAGTCAGAGGTTCTGGGATGCTTCCAAAAGACAACTCCCTCTTATACTGAGCACAGATTCCAGGATAATGATGGACAACGAATAGGAGTCCATTATGAAAGAGAAGAAGACTCATCACAGTAAACTAGTTGTGTTAAAGAAACAAGTGAACAGAGAGAATTACCACTTAAGAAAATGAAAATGAGGTTTTGTACAATGATAAGGGGTAAATAGTAACAAACATTACTAGTTGGGAAGCTAATGAAAAAAATATTTATGACATTTACCAGTTTGAGAATAAGAATGAAATAAAGGTAAAACTAAGAACCTTAGTGAGTAGTTATTTCTGGACAAAATCCCTAGCCTTCAGTCATAAACTCAAACCTGACTTGTCACTAATTCAATAACAACTCTCCTAAAACTACCACTCATCCTTGTAGAACAAATATACTCTCTGCAGTTCCTCTGCATAGAATATGTATTTCTGTTTCATGTTTACATTATTTGGCTTTATACTAAACAAAGTGGACAAATGCCATTCAATTATGCATATTACAAATAATTATTGGTCACATTCTATTTAGCAGGAAAAGGTACCAGGGTCTTGGTAAATGCAAGTGCAATGGTACTGCCACAGAGGGTTTTACTAGCTAGTGGGGGAGATGGATAATAAATAAAATAATAAATTTATGAAGAAAGGGCTTATATGTCTATTAATTTGACAAACTGGCATGGCATTTCAGATAGAATTAGGAGACTTAAGAATGCAAAAATGTATGATTGGGAGAGAAGGGGACAGAGCAGGCTGGTGAGGAGATGGTGCTGGATAGGAAAGCCAAGTCCTGATACAAGAGACCTGAATGCCAGGCCAAAGAATTACACTTGATTTTCTAGGCCAGAATCTTAATTGGTAGGGATTCAGAAATCTCTATTTTAACAAGCTCTCAGAATGATTCGTATGCTAAACTACCCAGCCTAATCAAATAAAATGACCCTTTGATCATTATCAGAGATCAATAATATGGCTTATAGATTATTTTCCTAAAATGATACAGCATTATTGTCTTCACATTCTTAGAATTATTTGTTGTTAAAGTTATATCAGTGATTTTTAAATTGAAACAAGAAACTGTCATTTTCATATCTCAAACATTAAAATATCAGTAGCTAACATGTTTCAAGTTAGTTACTAAAATTTTACAAGTATTTAAAGAAAATAACATCACATATTATAGGTCTTTCATACCCTGGACCTTAATTATTTAACCTGTGAGCTTTATCACAAACCCTTCAAAAATTAGGTCTTAATGAATCAATGTATTTAGTGCCCATTCATGTATCTCACTAACATTAGCTGAGTGCCCAATACAGGGGTCAGGTCTAGTTCTGGACTCTAGAGATACGACAATGAAGGTGGCAAAATCTTTGTGATCAAAGAGCTTATGTTAATGGCCTGAAAGATCCTTTTAAAGTGATCTTCCACTAGACGTGAAGTAGGAAAACATGGATTCTAATTTTGTCTTGGCCCTAAATTTAATGATTTATTTGAGAAAAAATCCAGATTTTCAATCCATGATATAAAAACGTTTATATGTACTTTTACATAATCTCTATCTCCTAGGCATAAAATTTCAAGTTTCTGTTTTTCTGCATATTTCATAAACTTCCAGGCTTTTCTCAGGTATTTATACCATTAATTTTAATACTTTACTTCACAATATCTTTATTTCCATTTTGTTCATTCTCCTTATAGCATAGTTCTTATAGTTCTATTTTATTTATTTCTTTTATCACTTTTGTCAATTTTTACAAATTTTCAGATAAAATCACATGTGTTTATCCTGTACAACATGTTTCAAGGTGTATATACATTGTGGAATGAGTAAATCCAGCTGATTAATATATGAATTCATTCATGTAGTTATAATTTTTGTAGTAAGAACACTTAGCATTTTTCAAGAATTCTACATATTACTCTTAGCATTTTCAAGAATTCTATATATTACTTTT
>NW_016807158.1:3928768-3934594 GCF_001698545.2 Rhinopithecus bieti | reverse complement strand
AGCATTTTCAAGAATTCTATATATTACTAATCACCATATTGTGATACATAATAGTATCACTATATTGTACAATAGAGCTCTTGAACTTATTCCTCCCATCTAACTGTACTTTTATATCCTTCGACCAGCATCTTCCCAGACCCGTTTCCTCAACTGCCGCAGACCCTGGTAACACCATTCTACCCTCTGCTTATATGACATCAACTTTTTCAGATTCTACATATGAGTGAGATTATGTGGTATTTGTCTTTCTGTGCCTTGCTTATTTCACTTAACATTATATACTCCAGGTTTCATATTTTAAAATGTGTAACCCTGACAAGTATATTTACTGTATTAGTCCATTTTCACATTGCTGATAAAGACATACATGAGACCGGGCAATTTACAAAAGAAAGAGATTTTTTGGACTTACAGTTCTACATGACTAGGGAGGCCACACAATCATTGCCGAAGGCAAGAAGGGCCAAGTCACATCTTACATGGATGGAAGCAGGCAAAGAGAGAGCCTATGCAGAGAAACTCCTGTTTGTAAAAACATCAGATTTCATGAGACCCAAACACTATCACAAGAACAGCACGGGAAAGATCCACCCTCATGATTCAATCACCTCTCATTGGGTCCCTCCCACAACACGTGGGAATTATGGGAGCTACAAGATAAGATTTGGGTGGGGACACAGAGCCAAACCATATGATTTCACCTCTGGCCCCTCCCGAATCTCATATCTTCATGTTTCAAAGCCAATCATGCCTTCCCAACAGTCCTCCAAAGTCTCAACTCATTTCAGCGTTAACTCAAAAGTCCACAGTCCAAAATTTCATATGAGATAAGGCAAGTCCCTTCCGCCTATGAGCCTGTAAAATCAAAAGCAGCTTAGTTACTTTCTAGATAGATACAATAGGGGTACAGGCATTGAGTAAATACAGGCATTCCAGATGGGAGAAATTGACCAAAACAAAGAGCTACAGGCCCCCTGCAAGTATGAAATACAGCAGGGCAGTCAAATCTTAAAGCTCCAAAATGATTTCCTTTGACTCCATGTCTCACATCCAGGTCACGCTAATGCAAGAGGTAAGATCTCAAAGTCTTGGACAGTTCCAGCCCTGTGGCTTTGCAGGGTACAGCCTCCCTCCCAGCCGCCTTCCCAAGCAGATGTTGAATGTCTGTGGCTTTTCCAGGCCCATGGTGCAAGCTGTCAGTGGGTCTACCATTCTTGGGTCAGGAGGATAGTGGCCCTCTTCCCGCAGCTCCACTAGGCACTGCCCCAGTAGGGACTCTGTGTGAGGCCTCCCACTCCACCTTTCCCTTCTGCACTGCCTTAGCAGAGATTCTCCATGAGGACTGCACCCCTATTGTAAACTTCTACCTGGGCATTTAGGCATTTTCCTGGTTCTTCTGAAATCTAGGCAGAGGTTCCCAAATCTCAGTTCTTGACTTCTGTGCACTCGCAGGCTCAACACCATGTGGAAGTTGCCAAAGCTTGAGGCTTACACCCTCTGAAACCACAGCCCGAGCTCCACATTGGCCCCTTTCAGCCATGGCTGGAGCAGCTGGGATGCAGAGCACCAAGTCCCTAGGCTGTACACAATGCAGAGACATTTTCCCCATTGTCTTAAGGATTAATGTTTCGCTCCTCATTACTCATGCAAATTTTTGCAGCTGACTTGAATTTCTCCTCAGAAAATGGGATTTTCTTTTCTGTTGCATTGTCAGGCAGCAAATTCTCCAAACTTTTATGCTGTGTTTCCCTTTTGAAACTTACTGCCTTTACGAGCACCCAAGTCACCTCTTGAATGCATTGCTGCTTAGAAATTTTTTCCACCAAATTCCCTAAATCATCTCTCTCAAGTTGAAAGTCCCACAAATCCCTAGGGCAGGCACAAATTGTCACCAGTTTCTTTGCTAAGACATAACATGAGTCACCTTTGTTCCAGTTGCCAACAAGTTCATCATCTCCATCTGAGACTACCTCAGCCTGGACCTTATTGTTCGTATCACTATCAGCATTTTTGTCAAAGCCATTCACCAAGTCTCTAGGAAGTTCCAAATTTTCCCACATTTTCCTCTCTTTTTCTGAACTCTCCGAACTGTTCTAATCACTGCCTATTACCCAGTTCCAAATTTGCTTCCACATTTTTGGGCGTCTTTTCAGTCATGCCCCACTCTACTGGTGCCAATTTACTGTATTAGTCCATTTTCACGGTGCTGATAAAGACATACCTGAGACTGGGCAATTTACAAAAGAAAGAGGTTTATTAGACTTACAGTTCCACATGGCTGGGGAGGCCTCACAATCATGGTGGAAGGCAAGGAGGACTAAGTCACATCTTACATGGATGGCAGCAGGCAAAGAGAGAGGTTGTGCAGAGAAACTCCTGTTTTTAAAACCACCATCAGATGTCATATGACCCATTCACTATCACAAGAAGAGCATGGGAAAGACCTGCCCACATGATTCAATCATCTCCCACTGGGTCCCTCCCACAACAGGTGGGGATTATGAGAGCTCAAGATGAGATTTGAGTGGGGACACAGAGCCAAACCATATCAATTACCTATTATTTCATTCCTTCTTCTTATAACTGAATTTGTAGACTTTCTATGAGACAGAAAGCGAAATAAAGCATTACTCAATTGTTTAAGGCTTACAATTTCTGGATGTTCCTTCTTGAAAGTCTTATAGGAGCAGATGAAGAATCATAAGAAACTGTACTCTACTGTCTATGAAAAATATTTCCTTTACTTAAACAAATTGTGTTTTCTTTCAGCATAATATTTCCAAAGCACAAAGGAAATGAGAAGAAAAGAGAAAAAGAAAACAATGTTGGTTTCAAATATTTATGAGAGCATACTAGTTTTGAAACTAGACCAATTGTTCCATAGAATGATGTTTATAATTTCTTGGAGTAAACATAGAAATTAATCCTCCCAGTCTTAACACTTGAGAGTTACATTGGTCTTACCTGAGTTACCTTCTCAGGAAACCAGCCATCAGGCCTCCCAGATTATATCACAGAGCTGAAACTTACCAGATCAGTGCACCTAGACAAAGAGAGGCCAGACTCCTCACCCAACATGACTGCACCACCTGCTGCCTGTTGACCAATTTCTCTGCCTTGTCCATCTCTAAGTTCCATTTTCTCACACATGGTTTCATGTCTTCCCTGCTATATAAACCTCTAATTTTAGTCAGTGAGGGAGACAGATTTGAAACTGACCTCCCATCTTCTCAGCCACAGCACCCAGTTAAAGCCTTCTTCCCTGGCAATACTCATTGTCTCAGTGATTGGCTTTCTGTGTGGTGAGCAGCAGGACCTAGACCAAATCCCCAGTGTTTTGGTAACTTTTTTTTTTTTACCTAGTCGTCAATTTAAGGCATTTAAATTAACAAGTATTATTAAGTTATAAATTAAAATACTGTTAAGAATTTTTTTTTAAATTTAAAATACAGTGAAGAATAAGCAAATAGCTAATTACTGTGACTGTTTTCTTAAAATCACAGGCAATAATATATGAGAGGGCAAAGTAGGATATTATCTGTAGCAATAAATATGCTCATGCATTCATTTATTTTCTCTCTGATATGGACCTTTAGTTAGGAATGCAGTCAGATAGCCAACAAATATGTTTTAAGGATCTCCTATGCCTTAGGGACTCTGGAGGAGATAAACGTTTAAAAAATATTTTAAATCTTTTTTAAGACTACGTCAGCTGCTTTAATTCCAGCACTTTGGGAGGCCAAGGCAGGTAGATCACTTGAGCCCAGGAGTTCGAGAGCATCCTGGGCAACATGACTGGGTAACCCCGTCTCTACAAAAAATATAAAAATTTGCTGGTCGTGGTGGTGTAACCCTGTAGTCCCAGCTACTAGGGAGGCTGAGGTGGGAGGATCACTTGAGCCCAGGAGGTCAAGGCTGCAGTGAGCTGTGAGTGTGCCACTGCATTCCAACCTAGGTGACAGAGCAAGACCCTGTATAAAAAAGTAAGTTGAAATTAAAATTAAACATGTTTTCTGTTCAGAAGGATCTTCCAGGTAAGTGGCCTGACTTCCATAGTTTGTTATTTGAGAAGTAAGAAAGAAAGAAGACTCTTGGAATCCAGTGGGAGGGAGAAGGAAGTACAGAAAGGGTAGGTTCTAACAGAAATTACAGCCTTAGGAAGATGTAATGGGTTTCAAAAATTTATAACCCCAAACCCCAAATTGCCTGTTCCATACATTTTCTATGAATTTTAGCTAAATGAAATCAAGAATAACTTCATACCCAGAAAGGCTTTCCCAAGAGTGTAGAAAAAGCTGACTGCGACTCTTCACTTTGTGTTTATCTTGAAATTCCTTTGGGCTGGTTGTCAAAGATGAGTCAATAGGCAAAAGCCTTAAGGAAATCAGGCTATAGGCAAATTGCAGATTTCATCAAGGAAAGAAAATGTTTTACAGATTCTTATCAGTCCAATAATGCCCAAGTATTGTGCTCTGCATGCCCATTGCCTAAGAAGAGAATAAAATGCAAGAAAATTTATGGTAAGTAGTATTCAAAAGGATATAAATGAACAACTTGGGATTTCTCTGCAAAATTTCAAGCTAATGTTAGCAAAACAGAATCATTTTTATTCTCATCTGTCTACAACTATTTATATAAGAATGACTAAATCACTGATTGAGGGTGAATTAGCTTAAGGTTTTGGAATCCTTTGATGTCCTAAACAAAACTGAATTTTTAACTAAATATTATCTTTCATGTGATTCCTTTGCATTTTTCTCTTAGAGATCTAATACTAGTCTGCACCATAAGAGTTTTTTACGCCTTTGAAGAAAAGCGAAAGAGCATGTTCATAAATACTTTTTGCATTTGTTTACAAAGATAGTTTCAACTGTGTTCAAGGGCCCCAGAGTTGATGAATTGAGGACAGTTAAAACTAAATATAGTCATGTTAAAGAAGTAACTGGACAGAGGAATAAAAGCAAATAAAATAACATAGCAGATCCAAGGTGGATTGATTCAGTGAGAAACTCATTAGTCATATAATTCTGAAGCTACTGTGATGTCCCTTCAAAAAAGAAGACCTCAAATTAACCTTTATACACAAAAGCCTCCCAGAAAGTGTGATTAATCTTCCCATGTGAGATTTTTGGTGCCTCCCTGATAGTCTACTTGGATTGATGTGGATTTGCTTGATGGAATTGGTCAGCAGATTATCTGTACTTTATAGTTGGCATATCATGGTTTATTTGTTGAGATCTTGGAAAACACTTTTTTTTTAAGGGCAGTTCACTTATTGAGTACATAGTATCTTTCACAGATAAATACTTTGTTAACCTATATTAAAACATTTATTATTTAAAAATTATTTATTTCTGTTGCTTGTTTATTTTTATTAATTATTACCTTATTGATTACTCACAACAATCTTGTGAATTTATCTGAGTATTTTGAACTATCTGTTTACTGGGAAATCAATTTTAAATCTTTAAAACCACTCAAAAGAACAGATTTTCTATGACTTTCAGAAATCTCTTTAACAACGATATAATGTTTTAAAGTACTCTCATCAATTCATATGTCCATTCATTACTCTAATAAGACTTATTGAAGGCCTTGATGTGCCAGGTACTATGAAAGCTTTTTAAAAAATAGAATTACTCTACTCAGGAAGTCTTCAGTTCAATTCAGGAGACATATAATCTTACCCAAGCAGTGTGGCAATAATTTCAATGGAATAGAGTGACTTCTACCACCATTTACTTTTTATTGATTAGAGAGATGAATTATTGGAAGATGCTGAAATAAGTGAATGAAATGAGGAGTAAGAATGAGGAATATATA
>NW_016807158.1:3855558-3928407 GCF_001698545.2 Rhinopithecus bieti | reverse complement strand
TATTATAATATATATAATTTATAATATATAACATAATATTATAATATATTATATATATACACACACACACAGGCGTAAGAATGAGGAACACACACACACACACACACACACACACACATCACATCGCTTTCATCATAGGAAAGAAGATGTATTTCCAAATCGTGGGAAGAAAAATAGCTTTCCTTGACCCTTTCTGACTGTCCCTTGAGTAGTCATTCCCATGGAACAAGAAAGACAGTGATTGATTTCAGCTGTGCTAATAGCTTTTGGCCTGTGACTGAAGCCTCTCTTTTCCTTTCCTTTCTATTTACAGTTTTAAAATAGCTCAACAATGTGACACTGTTCTTTAAAATTCTGAGAAATGAAAAGTGAAAAGAAGGGAATAACACAGAGAAACCAATAACATAGATAAACCAAATAAACAAATTTATTTAATGAGTTAACTTTGTAAAAGTGCCAAAATAGCTAATTTTTAGAAGTATAGCTAATGTGGGAATATGAGACACTGGGATAAGTTTTTGGAGAACTTTGAAATCACTTACATTCTGTCAGCTATCTATCAATCTGCCTATTCTACTCATTAGCAGAATTCGTCCTGCCTTGAGAATATTGCCTACAGAAGAAGAAAGTCAAGGCTAAACTAGAAAAAAGTTGAGCAATAGTAGGAGATGATTCATATTGTCATTTAACACAATGCTATAATCTGCATTCTCAGTAGTTAAAAGCATTAACAATAAAATTCTGAAAGTAAGACTTTCTCTTTACCTGTGAGAAATAATCTAGAGAATACTAGCACATCAGTTAGAAAGACAATTCCACAAATATCTGGAAAAAACCGGTATCAGTTAGGAAGACAATTCCACAAATATCTGGAAAAAACTGGTAATAAAGAAATATTTCAAAAATTAAAAAAGGTCTTAGAATTTGACCAGCACTAATCTAAAACATAAAACCTGAAATAAATACAGTAACTTGCAAGCAATTTGCAAATTGTCATCAAAGCCTCCTGTGAGAAAGATTTCCATTTTCACTAATGCATATACATAAAAAGACTATATCCTTTTATATGGGTTTATTCTAGATGATCACTGGAAATTTAAATAAATAATCACTTCTTTTGAAAAAATAGTTAAATAATGCAAAAGATAAATTACTTAGTTTTATAGAAGAATTTCATTAATGGCAATAGGTTGGATATGCAAATATTATGAAACACCCAATTATTTACTTTTGTTCACATAACTGTATATAAACGCATTTCTGTGCAGCAGAAACTGATATAAATGATTATCATGTAATTACACTTAAATACACATAATTTCTTATTTACTTTATAATTATTCCCCAATACTCTACCATCAGCATTCTGTCCTCCTCATTCTATGAATACTCTCCGTGTCTTTGTATTCACATATAATATGTCTTAATCCATTCTGGTTGCTATAAACACACACACACACACACACACACACACACACACACACACCAAAAACTGGTAGATTTATAAAGAGCAAACATCTAATCCTCACAGTTCTGGAAGCTGGGGACCCCAAAATCAGGGCACAGGTGGATTTGATGTCTGGTAAGGTCACTTCCTCATAAAAGAAGGCTTCTTGCTGTGTCTTCACCTGGTAATAGGGGCAAAGAATCACCCTGGAGCCTCTTTTGTAAGGGCACTAAGGCCATTCATGAAAGCTCCGCCCTCGTGACCTAAATACCTCCCAAGGCTCCAACTCCAAATACTCTTGCTTTGGGGATTAGGTTTCAACATATACAATTTGGGGTATATAAATATTTAGACTATAGCAGTGAGCAAGAAATAAATCATTATTTCAAGTCACTGAGTTTCGGCATTGTTTGTTAATGCAAGTATGACTTGTTCCATTTTGACAGATGCAGAGCCATACAATTCTATTAAATCAATAATTCCAAGAGAAAAACATTCCAAAAAATTAATGTTCATATCTTAGGGCCATGTTTAACCACATTCAAAGCAAAAACTTTATTTTTTCAAGAGAGCAAAAGAATACTCATTTCAACACAGAAACCACTCATTCTTTAAAAAAAATTTGAATGTCTCTGATATGTCAGGCATTATGTCAAGATCCACCGCTACAACGGTGAATAATATTTAACATTTCTAGTCCTTTTGGAGCCTAAGTTTGAAGAGTTAAAAATTAAATTACTCAGTTTTATGTATTCATGAATGTTATTAGCATGGTAAGCCAAAAGTTTTAGGGGAAAACGTAAGAGAATATTTGACCTAGTCTAGGGTAGAAGAGAGGGTTTTAAATTTTTTATTTTAAGAGGATAAGACGTCAAAGTTGCCACTTGAAAGATTAGAAAGAGCTGTCCAAATTGGGGGAGTTTAAGGCAGTGAGGAAGTACAAGGCATAGGGAACAGTTTGTCCAGTATCCTAGAGTGCAAACAAAAAATGTATATCTGTGAGGCTAAGATGCTTAGTGTGACTAGAGAGGGAGTGTGGTGTTAGAATTTCCTGTTAGTGTCACAACAGGATACTTATGGAGAATTCTAACAAGGTCTCAGCCAACCCTACAAGAAGCTCTGGGATGGTGACCTGAAAAGAGACTAGAAGTTATACAAGAGCTGGATAATGCAGTAAGTAATAAGGCAAACTGCTGCTGGCTGAATTGAGAAGCCAAGTCAAGCAAGCTTTCAATCTGGCAGCCTGCATGAATGATGTGTGTTTGTGTGTGTGTGTGTGTGTGTGTGTCTTCCCCAAGGTATGTGTCTGAACACGTGCAGTTAACTTACGATATTCCTTACTTGTGAGTTACTTGGAAAACTGTTAATGCAAGCAAAACCATAGATGTGCTTTTCTCCAAGGACACTCAAGGAGTGTCATAGTGAAGGAAGATGATGAGAAGAGTGTAACAATAAATAAGATCAATTGGTTTCAGAAGAAAATGAGTGGTAGGAAGGCCACTTCTCAGTAAACTGGACATTTACTGTTGTCAGTTGTGACACCCGTTTATTATTCTGCCCAATTGCTCCCATTTCGTGTCCTCCTTTCCGTATCTTTACATGCTTCTGAGTCTTTACGGCCTTCTGCTCTAATTTTTAGCAAGACTTGCTTTTACAAAGTGATCTTTAACCCATTCACTGCCAAGTGGAAACAATAATAACAACACAAATGACTTTAGTTTCTGGAATACAACATTCATTGGGAAATTTATCTAAGGTTATTTAAAAGTATATTTCTCAATACCTTAATTTTTGTGTGTGGAGGAAATGGTGATCCTTTGATCAGACAATCTAATAATCTTCTGTCCTCAAAATTATTGTAAATCACAAGTGTGTCCATGTGGCTTTGGTGAAATCACTGTGTGCTAAATACTCCATGTGAATCAATAATAATATATTCTAAACATATTGAACAGGAACTATAAGAAAATATGAAACCAGTTAATATGCTACTATAATAAGTCAGGGATGAACTGTCTGAACAAAAGCAGGAGAAATATGAATGGAAATGAGCCTTAGGCTATAGAGAAATTATAGAGTTAAAACTAGAAAGATCATTTCCTCAAATGTGGGAATGAAGTGAAAATGAATGATACATTGGGCAGTTGAGTCAAAGTACTATTTAACTCATAAAATGCAGTGTGAACATGTTTGGTGGAGGTGGTAGTGGTGGGGTGGTGGTTGTCTGCTTTGGACATACTTGGCTTAAAGTATGTTTCTGATGTGGTTCTCTGGGAAGCTGACTATAAAACAGGATAACATGAAGGAAGCTTAGGTTCAGCACCTGTGGGGGAAGTGACAGCAGCAGAATTACACAGAGAAGGGCTGCAAATGGGCTTCAGTGCAGTAGTAACAAAGTCTCAGCCAACTCCACAGGGAGCTCTGAAGCTGGGATGGGCCTTCAGTTTTATCCCAATTTGAGGCACCAGTCATTGGATGTAGGCTATCCCTCATAGAAGTATGTGACCACGGGTAAGGTAGATATTTTTGGCTAAGAGAAATTTCTAGAGAGAAATGACAGCTCTCTGCTGTTAGCATTCTAGCAACTGGGGGGTGGGGGAGGTAAGTCCAGTCTTGTCTGGCTGGGCACAGCATCCATAACAGGATACTGATGGGAAAGTCTAACAAACCTGTCATTAGGCTACTCAATATAAAAGAACTGTGTTGGAGATATAATCATTGTTAATTATTTAGGCAGGTGCTATCAGGACAACTCTTTTTGGCACAGGACAAGGAAGAATACAATTTTGAACAACTGCCATGTGCCTGTTCACTCACTCGCAACAACAGATTTTGACATCATCATGTGTAGATAAGAAAACTTAAGCCCAACAAGTTCTGTCTGACTTTCTATCACCCCATTTTGCTTACTAAGAAAGCTTTGATAACTTCCATTTTCAGGGATAGAATAGGTCTGAGTTATGGTGTTCAGTCTAGTGGAAGAGTTTGGATGAAGTGTATTTTGAAAATGGGAAGTTCTGGGAAGCCTCTGAGTTTTAAGAAAGAATGTGCCAAGAGAGGAGAAGAAAAGAACTCTTAAAATGAGGTAGAATGATGCAAATAACAATTTTGCTCACTTCACATTAGGGTAACTCTCTCTTTAAACGGCTTGGTTTTAGGTAAAATAAAAGCCAATTATTACGCAGTAATGTCAGCTGCCCATTCTATGCAAACTCCAAGGAGGATAACAAAGACTTTCTCTACATTCTCCCAGTGGTTTGTTGTTGCCCATTGTAGGAAAAGGTTGGGTTTGTACTACTTCTTGAAGCTGAAACAAAGGAAGGTCAATCTGATTCTTACATATTTTGCATCCGACTCAAATTGTTTGAGTCAACAAATAACAAAATATAAATTTAATTGACTGCTAGATCCATGCACACCTAGAAGGAATGTTCTATTTTACATTGCACAAATTTTCAATTTTAAAATAAATACACTCTGATATCCTGAAAATGCATGAGATTTATGATGATATTTCACATTTTAGGACAAAGAGCATGTTTTGATAAATAATTCAAAAGTCCTGGGAGATTTTGCCTGGAACAGCAAAGAACATAACAGAAATGTGATAAGATATAGGATGAGGAGGGTATATTAGAGTCATATAGCAGAGAGATGAGAATGTCAACCTCCAAAACCATGGGGGTTTTTAAAGGGGGCATAGGAAAATATACTTAGCCGTATTATGGAGACTGAATGGGAAAAGTGACAGCAGCTGGCTAGAAAAACTATTACCATGATCTAAATAGAGTTCATCATGGCTCGAAACTGAAGATGAAGAGTTCCATATTTATTTACTTTGCAATTTGGTGTCATCCCAGCCTTAATTCTCTCCCCATACTTCTAAAACATACTTCACTTTTAGAATAAAGTAATGATCTCTCCCTTGAGTATTAGTCATGAATTTTCAAATGCCTATTATACGTTTTCTTATGGAGACCCTGCCATCATATCAAATCAAACAAATAAGTGTTAGTCTTATTATTTTGTATTTCAAATGTGTTTCCCTTTACCCCCAATCTTGTTCATTTATATTAACATTATCCCAATTTAGAATAAAAAAGAGGCCTTACTATTTTATTATATTACAATACCATAGCAAACTCACCGGCATGATTACTTTTGCTTTACAGATGAGCTGAGTATATGATTAAATCCACAAAACCAGGGAAGACACAATTTGAGCCCAAGACTCTCTGACTCCAAATATAGTGTTCCTTTCACAGCACCAAATTTTCATTCCATGTTCTTTTCCCATGAAGCATCTATTGTTATCTTTTTCTTGATACTATTTCTAGTATTTGGACATTTTAAAATTACTTTCCCATATTCAGTTCAGTACCCTAATTCTCATTCTTATTTTCTAATTTTTAAATATTGTAATATAACTCTTACTTGATTCTTTATTTCCATTTTCTTTTCTGTCTACGTATGTAGTATGGCACTGGTATATTTTTTTCTTAAAACGCTGCTTCTACTTGGCCATTCCCTTCCTCAAAAATATCTATTAGCTCCTTCCAACATGTACCATAATCCCTTACCTTGGAATTTGATGCCAGCCACAATCCTATTTGAATCAATTTTTTAAATATATATTTGTCTTTTATTGCTCTTACACACACACAGTTCTCAAATCAAACTGACCTCTTCATGGTAATTCACCACACTGTCTCTCAATCTCACCTATGTCTGTGGAGATTCCTGCCTCAAGATCTCAGGACATGCAGTTTTCTTCAACTGGAAAAATCATAAATGTTACTCTATATTGGTCTTCCAAGAACCATACTAGGAGTTTCTAATATTCAAAAGAGCTTTGTAAGTCTCTAATTTTATAAGGAAGGAAAATAAAAATTTTCACAAGATTACATAATAACCAAGAAAATAGTATATCCAGGGATGGGTACAGAGGAAAGACCACGTGAGGACACAGTAAGAAAGCAGTTATCTGCAAGCCATGGAGAGAGGCCCCGGAAGAAATCAAAGCTCCCAACACCTTGAACTTGGATGTCCAGCCTCCAGAACTGTAAGAAAATCCGTCCCTGTTGTTTCAGCTACCCAGTCTGCGGTATTTTGTTATGGCAACTCTAGTAAACTAATATATGCCAGTATTTTTGGGGTTTTTGTTTGTTTTTGTTTTTTGACAGAGACTCGCTCAGTCGCCCGGGCTGGAGTGCAGTGGCGTGATCTCCGCTCACTGCAAGCTCCGCCTCCCGAGTTCACGTCATTCTCCTGCCTCAGCCTCCAGAGTAGCTGGGACTACAGGCGCCCGCCACCACGCCCGGCTAGTTTTTTGTATTTTAGTAGAGACGGGGTTTCACTGTGTTAGCCAGGATGGGCTCGATCTCCTGACCTTGTGATCTGCCCGTCTCAGCCTCCCAAAGTGCTGGGATTACAGGCTTGAGCCACCGCGCCCTACCTTATTTTTGTTTCTTTATGTTAAAGTCAATATTTATTGAAGTTGACAGATTAAATGTACCTAAAACAATTTAATTTCCACCAAATATTTTAAGAGCATTCATTTCTCCATATCATAACCAGTAACTGAACTTATTAATCCTGTTTTTGGCAAATGTGGTTGTCCTGCAATTCAAACATCCTCAGTATTGCTGGTATAAGTATGAACTATGTCTCCTGACAATATTCTCTCCATCTTATTACCTAAGGAAATTCATGAAAGGTTCGAACATAAATGGCTATGGACTGACTGACTCCATTTGTGCTGCTATAACAAAATACCACAGACTGGGGAATTATAAATAAAAGAAATGTATTTTCTCACAACTCTGAAGACTGGCAAGACCAAGATCAACGTGCCAGTAGGTTTGGTTGTTTGGTGAGGGCTGTGTCCTTTAGAGGGAGGAACATTGTGTCCTCACTTGGCAGAAGGTAGAAGGAAAAGTGAAAGGTGCATGAAGCCTCTTTTATAAGGGCCTTAATCCCATTTACCAGAGAGAAGCCCTCACTGCCTAATCAGCTCTGTATTGTTGGGAAAAAGCTGAATGTTGGGGAAAAATACTAAGGCAGGGCTTGCACGTCTGACATAGTATCCTCTGGAATGTGTCTGGACTTGCTGACTCCTTGCTTCTAGCCCTCCTAGGCACCTAGATTCATTGTATTCCTGTTATCTCAAGTAGCAGAACATGTTCCATAGAAATGTTAAACCGTCACAGCTGTAGATCATGCACCTGCCCTTTTGACCCCTACATCCTCACCACCTGTTTCTTTGTTGGATTACCAATAAATAGTGTGGGATCCCAGAGCTAGGGGCCTTCACAGCCTCCACAATGGCGATGGCCCCCTGGTCCCACTTTACTTCTCAAACTGTCTTTTTCTCAATCTTTTGACTCTGCCGGACTTCATCGCCCCCACAACTTGGTGTTAGGTCTGATCACCCCAACACTGTATTATTCTATTTTCATGCTACTGATAAAGACACACCCAAGACTGGGCAATTTACAAAAGAGAGAGGTTTATTGGACTCACAGTTCCACATGACTGGGGAAGCCTCACAATCATGGTAGAAGATAAGGGGGAATAAGTCACATTTTATGTGGATGGCAGTAGGCAAAGAGAGAGCTTGTGCAGGGAGACTCCAGCGTTTAAAACCATGAGATCTCATGAGACCCACTCACTATCACGAGACTAGCATGGGAAAGACCCACCCCCATGATTCAATAGTCTCCCACCAGATCCCTCCCAAAACAAGTGGGAATTATGGTAGCTACAAGATGAGATTTGGGTGGAGACACAGAGCAAAATCATATCATTCTGCCTTGGCCCCTCCCAAATCTCATATCTTCACATTTCAACACCAATCATGCCTTCCCAGCAGTCCCCCAAAATCTCAACTCATTTCAGCATTAACTCAAAAGTCCACAGTCCAAAATCTTATCTGAGACAAGGCAAGTCCCTTCTGCCTATGAGCCTGTACAATCAAAAGTAAGTTAGTTATTTCCTAGATACAGTGAGGGTACAAGCATTGGGTAAGGACAGCCATTCCAAATGGGAGAAATTGGCCAAAACAAAGAGGCTACAGGCCCCCTGCCAGTCCAAAATCCAGCGGGGCAGTCACATCTTAATGCTCCAAAGTGATCTCCTTTGACTCCATGTCTCACATCCAGGTCACACCGATGCAAGAGATGGGTTCCCATGGTCTTGGGCAGCTCTGCCCCTGTGGCTTGCAGGGTACAGCCTCCTTCCCAGCTGCTTTCATGGGCTGGCATTGAGTGTCTTCAGTTCTTCCAGGCACATGGCGCAAGCTGCCAGTGAATCTACCACTCTGGGGTCTGGAGGACAGTGGTCCTCTTCTCACAGCTCCACTAGGCAGTGCTCTAGTAGGGACTTTGTGTGGGGTCTCTGACCCCACATTTCCCTTCCATACTGCCCTAGCAGAGGTTCTCCATGAGGGCCCTGCCCCTGCAGCAAACTTCTGCTTGGGGATCCAGGGGTTTTCATACATCTTCTAAAATATGAGTGGAGGTTCCCAAACCTCAATTCTTGACTTCTGTGCACTGGCAGGCTCAACACCACATGGAAGCTGCCCAGGTTTGGGGCTTGCACCCTCTGAAGCCATGGCCCGAGCTCTGTATTGGCCCCTTTCAGCCATAGCTGGAACAGCTGGGACACAGGGCACCAAGTCCCTAGGCTGCCCACAGTACGGAGACCCTACCCTGGGTCGGGCCCCCAAAACCACATTTTTTCCCTAGGCCTCTGGGCCTATGATAGAAGGGGCTGCTGTGAAGACCTCTAACATTCCCTGGAGACCTTTTCCTTATTGTCTTGGGGATTAACATTTGGCTCCTCGTTACATATGCAAATTTCTGCAGCCAGCTTGGATTTCTCCTCAGAAAATGGAATTTTCTTTTCTATTGCATTGTCAGGCTACACATTTCCCAAACTTTTATACTCTGCTTCCCTTATAAAACTGAATGCCTTTAGGAGCACCCAAGTCACCTCTTGAATGCATTGCTGCTTAGAAATTTCTTCTACCAGATACTCTAAATCATCCCTTTCAAGTTCAAAGTTCCACAAATATCTAGGGCCAGGGCAAAATGCCACCAGTCTCTTTGCTAAAACATAACAAGAGTCACCTTTACTCCAGTTCCCAACAAGTTTCTCATCTCCATCTGAAACTACCTCAGCCTGGACTTTATTGGCCATATCACTATCAACATTTTGGGCAAAGCCATTCAACAAGTCTCTAGGAAGTTCCAAACTTTCCTACATTTCCTTGTCTTTTTCTGAGCCCCCCAAACCCTTCCAACCTCTGCCTGTTACCTAGTTACAAAGTCGCTTCCACATTTTTGAGTGTCTTTTCAGCAACACCCCACTCTACTGGTACCAACTTACTGTATTAGTCCATTTTCACACTGCTGATAAAGACATACCTGAGACCTGGTAATTTACAAAACAAAGAAGTTTAATTGGACTCACAGTTCCACATGGCTGGGGAGGCCTCACAGTGACAGTAGAAGGCAAGGAGAAACAAGTCACATCTTACGTGGATGGCAGCAAGCAAACAGAGAGTTTGTACAGGGAGACTCCAGTTTTTAAAACATTGGATCTCATGAGACCCATCAACAATTACGAGAACAGCATGGGAAAGACCCAACTCCTTGATTAAATCATCTCCCGCTGGGTCCCTCCCACAACACGTGGGAATTATGGGAGCTACAAAATGAGATTTGGGTGGGGACACTAAGCCAAACCATATCAACCTCATAAAGAGCCTGCCTCTTAATACTATCCCATTGGTCAAACCTGAATTCAGGTGGTGACACATTTGAACCATAGCATGGTGGGTGTATTCACTAAGCCACTTATAACTAATGATGTAACATTTTTCTGGTTCCAAACTCTACAGTTTATCAATTAGTATGGGTGATAAATGGATATATACATAATTTAAATAAATCAAAATAAGTTTCTTAAACAGATATATTGTTTCTTAAAAGATATATTGTTTCTTAAACAGATATATTGTTGAGTATTGAGTCACTCAATTCTGGAGACTAAGAAGTCCTACACAATCTGTTGCCTGCAAGGAGGAGATCCAGAAAAACTGGTGATGTATTTTGTAGGCATGAGAACCAGAAAGCCAGTGGTGTAGATTCTAGACAGAGTCTGAAGGTCTAAGAACTAGGATTACTGATCCTAGTTCTTAGAGAGGAAAAGATTGATGTTCCAACTCAAACAGTAGGCCAAGATCCCCTTTCTCCTCCTATCAGTTCTGTGCTTTGCCATGATGGAACTGTTACACAAGCAAGTTTGCTAATCTCCTGCAAACAGCTGCTGTTAGCAATTCCGATGGGGGAATAATGGGCCAAGATTTTTGCAGTTCCACACTTCAGCATAGAACTCTAAAAGTCTAACAGTGCTAAATTTCAGCATGGCTCTTCACAGCATTATGAAGTTACTTTTTCTAAGTAAGAGGAAAATATATTTCATTAATAGTTTGTTAGCTTGATTAATAACAAATATTTAGACATGTAGTACATGTCCCTCAAATGACACTCTAGCTGAAAATGTTATAGGCCTGGCTGGATTCAAGAATTAATTTTCAATATATTTTTAAATTGACCAATCACCAGTATTTGAGAAACTGAATCACCCTCTTCTTTTATAAACCTTTTCATTACTTGGCTTCTAGGAGAACAATACATTCTCCTGACTTTTTAATTTTCGTATTAGCTGCAACTTCTTAAGCTCCTTTAAGTTATCTTGGACACAGTCTTTGGAATTCTTTTCTTTTCCAGTTTTACATAATCTCTCAATTATTTCAGCTCCTTTTGTAGCTTTAAAGGCCATCAATTGCTGATGACTCCCAAATTAGAGTCTAGTCATGATTCCAAACTCTAGTCTCATACGTGAGATGGACAGATTGAACACTTAATTTAGCTAAGAATTATTTCAAACATATTATATTCAAAATTGAGGTATTGATTTTCTGCCTTAGTCCATTTTCTGTTGCTATAACTAAATACCACAAACCACAAAATTTATAAAGAAAATATGTTTATTTAGTTCATAATCCTCAAACTGGAAATTCCAAGAGTGTGGAATCAACATCTGGTGAGTGCCTTCTTGCTGCATCATAACATGGCAGAGGGCATCACATGTGAGACAATAAGAGCAAGGGAGCCAGAGAGAGCTCGTTTTGAAGGCAGAGGGATTAAGTTTTCAATACATAAACTTTTGGGGGACACATTCAAACCATAACAGTTTTTCTTCTCCAAATCTGCTTGCTACAGTCTTTCCCATCTCAATTGTTTTGAATTTAAGGCAGTTCATAAATATCTGTGTCTTTAGGGTTAGTTACTGGTGATTTCTTTTGTTCCTTTGTGCCATGTTTCCCTGATTTTTCTTGATCCTTGGTGTCTGCACATTTGAAGAAGTAGGGACATTTTTAGTCTTTGCAGACCGGCTTTGGGAAAATCCTTCACCAGTGAGCCCATCCAGAGATTCTGGGGAAGGGATGTAGTATGGTCTGTGATCAGGCTTACTGCCTGAATGCTTAGTTGATTGGTTCAGCAAGTGAGTGGGCCTGCCAGGTCCTATGGAGAATGGCCTGAAGCCTGGGTTTACAGGGGCTGACCTGGCACCAAGATAAGACATGAGCCTGAATCCACAGGGGCTGGCTTGGAGCCTGGCTCTGTATGGGTGATCATGGAGGTTCAGTCCACAGGGACTGACCTGACCCTACAGTCTAGTGGGGTGGGCCAGATCCTTGGTCTACTGGAGCAGGCCTGGACATTGGATCCACAGGAACCTGAGACCAGCCTGGTGCTGGGGCGGGTATACAGTCTGAGTTCTGGGGGCCTGAGATCGTGAGTGCTGGCCTGGAGTCTGGGACTTTTGAGACCTGTCTGGAGACAGATCTGTGAGGGCTAGATTGGAAGGTGGCTGGGTGGGCCCTGGCCTGGAGGCTAGGTTTGTGATGGCTTCCCTGGGTCTGAGGTTGTGAGAGTGGCCTAAAACCTGGGACCACAGGGTTAGTCTTGGAGCCTGACTTCCTGGGAGCCAGCTCAGTGCTAATACCTACTGGAATGGACCTAAACCTTAAGTTTGCTGGGATATGAGGCCACAGGGGCTAGCCTGGAGGGTGGGGCTACAGGAGCTGGCCTGGCACTGGGCAGGCCTGGAGTCTATGTCTATGAGTGCTGGCCTGGTGACTGAGACCAGGGGTATCAACCTAGACCTGAAGTGGGGCTGAAACCTGGAGCTATGTGAGATAACTTTATTCTGGGTTGGTATGAAGGCTGAGGTGGGCCTGGAGCTTGAGGCTACAGGGACAGAACTGATGCTTGGGAGGCCTAGAGACTATACAGCTATAACCAGGACTGCAGGTACTGGCCTGGCGCTGGGGCTGATGGGACAAGCCTAGTGAGCGAATGGACCTGGAAGCTTGGTCTGAGGGCACCAGCCTGGATGGTGGTGGGGGACTGGCCAGTGCTCAGTTTTATTGAGGTGAGCCTGATTTGGGGGTCCAAAGCAAAGCCTTTTGCTTGCTTTTCTTTTCTCCCATTTGGAGGGTATCTCTCTCCACTCTGTACAGCCTGGGGTTAGGGGAGGGGTGGTGATGGGTAATATAAAACTGTGTTTCCTACTCTCTTTGATGTGCCTTTTCTTATTTCTATGCTATACCCAGGTGCTGTAATCTTTCTACCTGGTTTCTCCAGCACTTGTGAAGGCATGTTCATTCATGGATAGTTATTCAAATTGATGACTCTGCAGAGGGGTGAGCACTGGAAGTTCTACTCCACCATCTTGCTGCTATCCAGTCTCCTTTTACCCCAATATATAGCACATTCTTCCTTACAATTACTCAGGCTCCTTTCTTTTGCTCAAACCCCACATCTTTTAGCGAATCCTGCCAGTTTTACCCGTCAAAGTTACCAAAAATCTCACCGATTCTTAACATTGTGATCCTCTTGCCTACATTATGTTGTCTTCACCTGGATTATTGCAAAATTTTTCTAATTTTTCTGTTTCTGCCCTAGATCACTTCAGGGTATCTTCAACACGTTCATATCAGTTTACTCCCCTCCTCAACACCCTGCAATGTTTTTCAGTCTCTCACAGAGAAAAGCCATAGTCCTGACCTAATCTAAGAGGCCCTCAGCAATCTGGACAGCCCACACCTGTGCCCACTAATGCTTGCTCCATCCTTCCTTCCTTCCTTCCTTCCTTCCTTCCTTCCTTCCTTCCATCCATCCTTCCTTCCATCCTTCCTTTGTTCCTTCCTTCCTTTCTTCCTTCCTTCCTTCCTTCCTCCTTCCTTCCTCTTTCTTTTCTTTTCTTTTTTTTTTCTGATGGAGTCTTGCTGTTGCCCATGCTAGAGTGCAGTGGCATGATCTTGGCTCACTGTAGCCTCCCCCTCCCAGGTCCCAGAGATTCTCCTGCCTCAGCCTCCCAAATAGCTGGGATTACAGGCACCCACCACCATGCTCGGCTATTTTTTTTGATTTTATTTTTTGTATTTTTGTATTTTTAGTAGAAACGAGGTTTCACCCTGTTGGCCAGGCTGGTCTCAAACTCCTGACCAAGTGATCCGCCCGCATCGGCTTCCCAAAGTGCCGGGATGACAGGCCTGAGCCACTGCGCCCGGCCTCTACCTTCCTCATGTACCACTCTTCCTACACCCATTCTACCCCAGACGCCCGGATTCCCTTGCAGTTCTCCAAACACACTAGGCAAGTGCCTGCCTCACAGACTTTGCAATTATTATTTTCTTGGCTTAGATTTGTCTTTCTCCTGATGTATGTGTTTTTCATTTCCTAATTTATTTAGTGTCTTTGCCCAAATGTTACTGGAGTTAATATTCTGCTATACCACCTAGAACCCCTTTCATGACTAAGACACTCATTCTTACAGCTACTGGAAGTATTAGCAGCTGAGTTCCCCTCCAGAAATCGTCCTTAACAGAAAGGACTTCCCTGGCCAGGGTTATAACTCGTACCTGAGGGCAGCCACATCCAATGACTTGGATAACAGGAGCGTGAGGGTTCACGCTCCTTTCAGTTTTAATGCTGAAGAGTTTTTCCAGTTATAGACTCCCTTTAGAATCAGCAGAGGACTCTCTTGCACCGCCACTGTAGTTCAACTGTTTCCGCTGCCCGTCTTTTTCACTCCATGCAGGTATATAGGCCGATGGTGTATCTTATCACTCTCCCATGTTATGCAAATATCTGTCTTAGATTCTGTTTCCAGGAAACCTAATCTAAGAGAGTTGGCGCCAGGAGTGGTCCTAGGATGCAGACTCTAAAAAGGGATATTGAAACCATATTATCCAACCCGAACCCCACCCCTCAGCCAGCTGGGCAATTAGGAACTCATTACTACTCGCAGGTGTGCTACTTGTAGTTCCTGATTTGCAGTAGCAGAACAATTTTTTAAACTTCATTGATAGTGACCTAAAATGGAATCTGAGTAAGAGGCAATGATGGGGCAAATTTCAGAGTTTGAGAGGTGTAGGGAAAGTGGAAATTATAAGAACTATAGCACTGATGACTGTTGCTGAAAACTATCAATTCACTAGAGAAAGACAACGGAAGGCCAACAGTGGTTAATCACTAATTTAATATAAAGTGTAAAAGCCAGAGGGCCTTTTTGGCTGCATAAAAACAAGCATTTATCTCCTTCAGTGGAGAAGAGGCTTGAAAACATAATGATTAGGTGCAGGACTTAATGAGAAAGATAGCAAGTTCCAGAGAGGACTGAATTTTCAAGCTTGTTAAATCTACTACAAGAAGATGAAGGTCTTCACAGGGAAGGAGTGGGGCCTTAAGATTTAGAATAAGGATGCCTGGGCTGATGTATCAAAAGATTGAATTCTTAAATTCCCCTGGACCCTTTGGGCTGGAAGACGTGGCATACTTCCTTTTTAAAGGCTAGTAATCCCTCTTGCATGAAGCCAATGCCCAGGCCCTTGTCTCATAAGATAACATGCACTTT
Organism: Rhinopithecus bieti; assembly: GCF_001698545.2. Classification (NCBI taxonomy): domain Eukaryota; kingdom Metazoa; phylum Chordata; class Mammalia; order Primates; family Cercopithecidae; genus Rhinopithecus; species Rhinopithecus bieti. The sequence continues at coordinate 3,912,968 of NW_016807158.1, read as the reverse complement.
AAACCTTAGTGGGGATCCATGTTTTCTTCTCCTTCTGGAGAACAAGTTAATAAGTATAATCTACTTACACTATACCTAGCCAGGGAAGTTCTGGACCTGCTAACAGAAGAAAGAGACCATGTACCACCATATACCAAAAGAGCTGCAGGAGCCAATGTGAAATTTCAGGAAAGATACTGAATTCTAAGAGTGCTAAATTAAAGGAAGGTAACAAATACAGTTGGATAAAGGATACATATCAGAGAGAAGCCCTTTTTTGTATCAGATTCAACACCCTGAGAGATAGCATTAATGTTTTCTATGATGACTCTTGGAAGCCTGAATATAGTATTATACTATGACAAATGGCAGAAGAAGGCAGCAAAAGACTCAGTTGACATATTAGAAAGAATAATATTAATACATAAGGCTGGAAAATAAATGACTTCAACAAGTTGCCAGAAAGGTTTATGTGTACTAAAATTTAAAAGGAATCCACTAGTGAGAGGGGTTGAAGCCAGGGTTGATAATAGAGAAAATAGTAAGAGACCTCGTCTTGTAACTGAAGGCCGGTTCCGCTGCTTGCCGCTTGCAAAGCCAATGAACAAGAAGGAAGTGCGGTGGAAGGAAAGTGATTTTATTCTTGAGCTAGTAGTGGGAAAATGGTCAAGTCTCTTGTCTTAAAGAAACCATTTCAGGCCGGGTGCGGTGGCTCTCACCTGTAATACCAGCAGTTTGGGAGGCTGAGGTTGGCAGATCACAAGGTCAGGAGATCGAGACCATCCTGGCCAATATGGTGAAACCCCATCTCTATTAAAAATACAAAAATTAGCTGGGTATGGTGGCACGTGCCTGTAATCCCAGCTACTTAGGAGGCTGAGGCACAAGAATTCTTGAACCAAGAGGAGGAGGTTGCAGTGAGCCGAGATTGCGCCACTGCACTCCAGCCTGGTGACAAAACGAGACTCTGTCTCAAAAACACAAACAAAACAAAACAAACCCCCAAAAAACCATTTCAAAAGTTTGGGCTGAGGACAGGGATTAAAAAAGGGGAAGCGTGACATGGGAGGCATGCAGGAGTTGTGTAGAGTATAGGGGCTGTCTGGTTTGCTTCAATGCCTATTTTGAGTTTTTGCCCACCTGAAGTGCGACCTGGTGTCATCTTGACAGCTACCGAGCTGTAGATTATCCAACTTGAGCCAATCTTTACATGGAGGAGAATTCCGCAGCTGGGCCTTCATGCCTGGTTTATTTTAAATTAGCCCCTGGAATTTCTTAAACATATAGTTAGATGTGTGCATTGTGTAAGTTTAACAAACACACAGTTAGATAAATGTGCATGGGCTAAAGGAGTGTACGGGAAAGAGACAGGAGTGCAGTTTCATAGTACATTTCAAGGCCATATTTTAAGACTAAGGAAAATATTTTTATAGTTTGTTTCAAGGTTACATCTTGAGACTGGGGGAAAGGAGGAAAGAAAAAATAATTTTTAAAATGTGCTTGAAGCTACACTACTTGATGAAAGTGTTTCTGAACACCTAAGCATCATTTCAAAGCATGGGGATAATACGATCTCCAAATAATAGAGGCCAGGTGCCAGCATTTAATTATGATAACTGAAGTAAATATAATGTGGTCATAAGAGTCAAGATCAGAGCAGCAGCCAGGAGATCTGGACTTGTAGAGACCTATGGAAATGATTGGTAGAATTGATCAGTGTTCTTAGAGCCAAAATAAATGAGCTGCTGATATGAGTATTGCTAAATACAAATAATCAGAAGCATCAAGGGGTAATCATTAGGGGGCTAAGGGTAGCCAATCAATAAAATGGAAGCCATCTACAGGTCAGGAAGAGGTTTCACAAAAAATCAACCCACCTGTACCTTTATCTTTTACTTTTAGTTTCCAGACCTGTGAGAAAAAGAAATTTCTGCTGTTTAAGTCACCCAGTATGTGGTATTTTGTTATGGCAACTTTAGCAGACTAATACATCATCCAGTAAAATAAATGAAACCTTGTTGCACCCTAGAGGAAATGATACACATTGTTGTCAGCATAAATATATGAAGGACTTAGGAATAGTGGACCCCATCATATCTTATTTAATTTAGGGGACTAGCTGTACAAGTCAAACAGATCCTGGCAGATGACAAAGTACTGCTACAAGTGGAGCTAAGTAGTAACCTTAATTGCAGTTGCTTTGCCCATTGTGGCATCTTTGCTAGAGCAAATTAACAAAACTTCAAGTACATAGTGTGTGGCCACTGATTTAGTGAAAATCTTTTTTTCCACTCCTATCTGGAAGGAGAAACAGAAATAGTTGTATTCATGTGAGATAAATGGCTGTAAGCATTTATGGACTCGTCCTGATTTATATTAACATTCTCATACTGTGTCATAAATATTCCAAAGAGTCCTGAACTGTATTAACATTCCTCAGCACACTGTATAGATCCACTGTATTGATAACATTATGTTAATGATACAAGATGAGCAAGAAATGACAAGTATATTTGGAAACCTTGATAAGACACATTAACTCTAGAAGATGGTCAAAAGCCCTAAAGAGATTCAAGGCCTTGCCAGATCAGCAGAGTTTCTAGGAGTCCGGTAGTCTGAAACATGCCAGGGCCTTTCTCTAAAATAAAGAGCAAATTATTGACTCTTGTACCTAATCAAACACCACTTGTAAGTTTCCTTGAGTTACAAAGACAGCATATTCCAGCTCCACCTTATTGATAAAGGTGACACAAAAGGCTTCCAGAACAAAGATTTCAGCAAGTTTAGGAAGTCATACGAGAAGTTCTGCAATATGAGCGACTATGTCCCAGTAGAGTTACAGTACTAGAGCTGGGTTTCTTAACCTCAGTACTATTGACATTTCTGATCAGATAATTCTTTGTTGTATGTGGCACAGGGGTGAGGGGGTGGGGTGGGGTGGAGTGTCCTGGGCATTGTAGAATTAATGGAAAGCTCTGTTGGAGAATCATAAGGCAGAACCATAAGGAGCAAAGTGATGCCATCTATAGCAGAAATATATACCATTTGGAAACATTATTTTTATGTTACTGAGCTTTGGTGGAATTGGACTATTGGAAAATAGGACATCAGGTGACCATGTGATCAGAGCTACTCATCAGGAGATAGGTTTCATAAGACCCACCAAATCATAAACTTGGGTGTGCTTAACAGAAATCCATTGTTCAGTCAGAGTATTATACCTGGGATTTGGCCCAAAAGAGGGCACAAGTAATCTGAATAATCAAGTGACACAGTCACCAGTGCTCCTCCCTTAGCTGACATTTATAGCCAGGTAATGAAGGAGGAAAAAAGCCAAGCTAAGCTCACAGGTGGCTCAGCTTGAGAGACAAGTATAAACAATAATGAAACAGCTGGTGTGTCATTTGCCTTCTTTGGGTGTAACCGAAAGTCACCTGTGAAAAAGAAAGCCTTCCAATGAGTGGACCTGTGGTAAATACACCTGGTTATGCACTTTGTGTGAAAAAATAAATTACTCTTAAAACAAAACAGGCCTGGGTGGTAGTTCACGCCTGTAATTCCATCACTTTGGGAAGCCAAGGCAGGAGAGTCATTTGAGGCCTGGAATTCAAGACCAGCCGATTAACACAGTGAGACCCCACTTTTTAACAAAAAATTAAAAAGTTAGCCAAATGTGGTGATGCACACCTGTAGTCCCAGCTACTCGGGAAGCCAAGGCTGCAGAGTAACTTGAGCCCAGGAGTTTGAGGCTGCAATAGCCGTGATTGTGCCACTGCACTCCAGGCCAGGCAACACAGCAAGACCCTGTCTTAAAGAAAGAATTAAAAAAAGAATACAACATAAAATGTATGTATGGATAGCTGTGAATGAATTGGCTGGATGCTCTGGATCCTGGAAATGTAATGACTAGAAGGTGAGGGACAAAGAGTTCTGAGGAAGAGAGTGAATGAACCTGCTGAAGGTTTGTAGGGCGTGTTAACACCCAGTAATGAGCATCCAGCATGGAAGAGGCTTGGAGTAACCAATAGGCAGACACAAAGATCCCCAGTGCTAGACGAATGGGCTTAGGAATGGAGTAGCCATGGTGGCAGGGATGGAGGTTATGCATGAGCCTGACAGCATGACCTCCCACTTACCAAGGCTGACATAATTACTGCCTCTGCCAAATGTTCTACCTCCCAGCAACAAAAATTAACTGATTCCCCTATAGAGCACAATCCCGTCAGAATACCAATCATTTGTCTCTACTCTGGAAGAGACAGACATCCACTTTGACTGGTTGTAACACCCTCCTGGGGTTTAGAGACTATTTGATCTACTGACCCAGACAATGGACTCAATTTGTAGAAAAGGAGACATAACAGTGGACCTATAACCAGGGGATCTACTTGTCCTATTTCATGTGGCACCAACCAGAATCTGTCAGCTTGGAAATGACAGTCATCCTGAGGATACCATATATATTCTAGATGCATTTTAAAAATGATGCAATGCTTGTGTCCCTAAGGTCACAAGGGACACACCTGAGAATTATGGGATGGAAGTAGAAGTGACCTCACTTACCATCTTCCCCAGTGTCCCATGTGGGGAATCTGTGCTTCCTACGTGTACAAAATTCAACTTTGTGGGATCTAGCTCTGGTTTCCAGAAAGGCAATCCTTCCACCAGGTGCACAATAAGAGTCCTATTAAACTATAAATTACAGCTGTCTTTTTATCACTTCAGGCTTCTTTGTGCCAAGAAACCAGCAGGCAAGGAAAGTAGTCACCAACCAGGTGTGAACAATTGACCCTAGTCATTAGGAGCAGGACTGACTACTGTTACACAATCACATCAGGCCAGCATACACGCGGCCCCTAGGTGACCAGGTGAGATGTTTATTGAGAATTCCCTGCTCAACCTTAATAGTAAACAGCAAGGGCAGCAGCCACAGGCTGATAAGTGTATGATGCTCAGGGGCCTGCAATTCACCATGAAAGAATCTGCATCATCTCAACAGATAAGTCACATACACAAGTACAAGTGTTAGTAAGATGACCACCCTTTTCCCAGTTTTCCATGGCTTTCCTAGATTTAGCACTAAAAATCTCACATCCTGAGAAACTCTGTAGTCCCAGTCCCAGTGTTGATTTGCCCATTTTAAAAGTAAAAGTCCCAAGTCTCAGGGACTCTTTCAGTTCTGGAAAAACTTGGAGAGATGGTCACCCTAGGTGTTAATGTAGGAGAAGGAAACCTCGCATGGGTCGAAGAATAGGGAGATGATGAATCACAGTTGCAGTTTTGAGACCAGCAGCATTGACAAGGGATGTTAGTTTGAGTCACTGAACACCTTCTTGTAAGTTTCCTGAGGAAAAAGAGTAATTGCAGTCTTTGGGCATGCCCAGATGTAGTGAGTGTACTCAACTTACTTGCATCCAAGTAATACAGGAGGTGAACTGTAACAAAAGCTCAAGTACTTTGCCCATAGTTCCTCTTCAAGATTAAGAAATCACTCCCTTGACTGACAGGTCGCAGCTTAGGCCTTGCTCAGAAATGACCCTCAGAGAAAAGGATCAGTTTTATCCTCTTTCCAGGGCAAACACACATTAAATTTCTGTTTCTTGAAAGAGATATAACAGTCCAGTCTTCTTGTCTCTTTTTAGTATAAATCATACAACTACCTCAGCTTCAGAGCTCCCCACAAGATTGGCTGAGTTCTCTGTTGCAACTGCTGTGTATCCAACTCCTCCCTCTTCCAATACTGCTTCCCTCACTCACTTATGAGGGTGGTTTCAAAGAACACTTTCTAATAAAATTCCTCTATGTGTTTTTCATCTTAAAGTCAGTTTTCAGAGAACGTACTCTAACACAATTTATTTTAGTGAGTTTTTTTTCTGGACACGTTGTGTGAAATTTGAATCTTTCATCTTCAACTCCATCCCCATGCTCCTTACATCTGTTCTCTGGTTTTTCTTAGCAATTGTCACCATCTATAATTCCATATACTTTACAGATGTATCTTATTGTCTGTGTAAATTTTAACCTCACAGACATGTACATACACAGGTACAAATACTAGAAATTAAGCTTTATGAAGGCATGTGTCTAACTATTTTGTTTACTGCTGAAACTCTCATTCCTGACACATAACAGGAGAACACTGTTAGGTAAACAGATTCCTAAAATTCCAGAACTAAAATTTCATACTTGAAATCATTTAGGAAAGAGAATTATGCAATTTTAATATGCAGTAAAGAGCTCTTTAATACTATACATCTATTGATCTCCCACCATTCACCATTTCAATAAACAAATATTTATTTTAAGTACTACCAGCTTAGAACCCACAAATCGAAGAGAAGAACTAGAGAGCAAGGTCACTGGAAAGTGTACTGTCTGGCTGATGAGGAAGGACAAAACAATTGCAGTAGATTCCTCTAGAGATCTGAGAAGTGAAGAATAGCCCAGGCTGGGCCTGGTGGCTCACACCTATAATAATAGCAGCTTGGGAGGCCAAGGCAGGAGGATCCCAGGAGATTGAGACCAGCCTGGGCAATATAGTGAGACCTTGTCTCTACGAAAAATTAAAAAATTAGGCAGAGTGCGGTGGCTCATACCTATAATCCCAACACTTTAGGAGGCTGAGGTGGGTGGATTGCTTGAGCTCAGGAGTTTGAGAACAGACTGAGCAGTATGGCAAAACCCTATCTCTAGCAAACATACAAAAAAATTAGCCAGGCATGGTGGTGCACACCTGTGGTTCCACCTACTTGGGAGGCTAAGGTGGGGGGATCACTGGAGCCTGGGAAGTCAAGGCTGTAGTGAGCTATGATTGTGCCACTGTACTCCAGCCTGGGTGATAGAGCAATACCTTTTCTCACACACACACAAAGAAAAACTAAAAAATTAAAAATTAGCCAAGTGTCGTGACATGCGCCTATAGTCCAAGCTACTTGGGAGGCTGGGGTGGGAGGATCACTTGAACTCAGGAGGTTGAGGCTGTAAGTGAGCTGTGATTGTGCCAGCACTACAGCCTGGGTGACAGAGCAAGGCACTGTCTCAAAAAAAAAGAAAGAAAAAAGAATGAAAGAAAGAAAGAAAAGAAAAGAAAAGAGAAAAGAAAATATAAAAGATCACCCAATGGATGTTAGTAGATGTGAAGTGTAATGGTAGGTTCTTTCTCAATGAATGAGTACTATAATGGTAGGTTCTTTCTTAATGAATATTAATATATGAGTACTATATATGACAAAAAAGTCATCTGTGGAAGAGCAAGATATTCCTAGTGAGGAAAAGGAGAATGAGTGAAAACTAAAATAGGACTCCTAGTTCAGAAAGAGTAAAAGCCCACCTGTAATAGAGACTGTTATGAGAAGTACAGGCATAACTCATTTTGTTGTGCTTCACTTACTGTGCTTTGCAAATATGGCATTTTTTAAAACAAATTAAAGGTTTTTGGCATCCCGGGTTTCAGCAAGTCTATCAGCACCATTTTTTCAACAGCATGTACTCACTTTGTGTCTGTGTATCACATTTTGGTAACTCTCTCAATATTTCACACTTACAATTATTGTTATATCTATTATGGTGATCTGTGATCTTTGATATTACTATAGTAATCGCTTTGGGGTACCATGAACTGTGTCCATATAAGACAACAAACGTAATACACGTGTGTGTTCTGACTGCTCCACCAACTGGCCGTTCCCCTCTCTCTCCCTCTCCTTCAGCATTCCTAGTCCTTGACAGAAAACAATATTAAAATTAGGTCAGTTAGTAACCCTACAATGGCCTGTAGGTGTTCAAGTGAAAGGAAGAATCACATGCCTCTCACTTTAAATCAAAATCTGGAAATGATTAAGCTTAGTGAAGAAGGCATGTCGAAAGATGAGATGACAAGCTGAAAGCTAGGCGTCCTGGAACAGTTAGCCAAGTTGTGAATATAAACGAAAAGTTTTTGAAATAAATTGAAAGTGCCACTCCAGTGAACACACAAATGATAAAGTGAAACAAGCTTATTGCTGATAGGGAGAAAGCTTGAGTGGCCATGGATAGACCAAACCAAACACAACATTCCCTTAAGACAAAGCCTAACCCAGAGTAAGGCTCTAACTCTCTTCGATTCTATGAAGGCTGAAAGAGGTGAGGGAGCTGCAGAAGAAAACTTGGGAGCTAGCAGAGGTGGGTTCATGAGATTTAAGAAAATAAGCCATTTCCAGAAGATAAAACCGCAAAGCAAAACAGCAAGTGCTGATACAGAAACTGAGGCAAGTTATCCAGAAGATCTAGCTAAGATCATTGATGAAGGTGGCTACACTAAATGCTGATTTTCAATGTCATTAAGTAGTCATATTACAAGAGATGCTACCTAGGACTTTCAAAGCTAGAGAGGGAAGTTAATGTCCAGCTTCAGAGCTTTGAAAGACAGGCTGACACTCTTTTTAGGGGCTAATGCGGCTGGTGACTTTAAGTCAAAACCAATGCTCATTTACCATTCCAAAAATCCTAGGGTCCTTCCAACTGATACTACTCTGCCTGTGCTCTTTAAATGGGAAAATAAAGCCTGGGTGACAGCATATTTGTTGGTAGTCTGGTTTACTAAATATTTTAAGCCCACTATTGAGACTTACTGCTCAAAATATCCTTTTGAAATATTGATATTGACAATGCACATGGTAAGCCAGAACTCTGAAGAAGAAGTACAAAAAGACTACTATTTATATACTACTACATAAATACTCCTAAGAAGTTATATAACAAGGACAACAAACAGTAGCAACTATTTCCTTGTTAGGCTTTATGTAAAACTCAGGTTTGTGTTGTTTTCCAAGTTATCGATATTCCTATACTTTAATTTAAAAAAGTATTGAAACCATGTTCAATGGCCAATGAAATTGCACCTCTTGATGTTGAATATATTGTGTTTATCTGTAAACATTTATTTTGTTAATATTTACAGTGATTTATAAAAGATTATAAATTGCTGAAGGCTCAGAGGATTGTTAGCATTTTTAGCAATTTTTTTTTGTTAAGGTATGCACATTGCTTTTTTAGACACAGTGCTGTCGCACACTTAATAGACTACGGTATAGTATAAACATAACTTTTATATGCCCTGGGAAACTGAAACATTTGTGTGACTCACTTTACGGTAATATTCACTTCATTGTGGTGGTCTGGAACAGAATCTGCAATATCCTTGAGGTCCACCTGTGATCGGGAAATATATTTGGATAGTTAGATAGTGCTAACTATACTATTGAGTACATGGTATCAGGAGTAACACAGGAGGAAGTAGTAAATATAGAATCATTTGTTTTTTTCTAGCCAGAAAGGAGTAATAATTAAACTTGCCTGTGGGGGAATTTAGCCTGGTACAATCAGACAGACTGGACTGGGATACAGGGGAACCTAGAGCAAGGAAACCTAAGTGAGAGGCTGTTGCAATAATCAGGGCTGAAATTGCTGAGAAATATGATTATGGGAGTTAGTAATAGAAGTGTGTTAAAGAGCATTTTTAAAATCTTAAAAGAGACAGAATTTGAGACAGGAGCACCCTGGTAAACAGTTGTGACTCTTATCCAATAATCATATATAAAATTCTATCCTAATTCATAAAAAAATGTAGGAAGGTAGAAATCAATTCCAATGAACACAAATATAAATATTTGTGTTACCTATTAGTACATAAGAGCTGTTTAATGTTGGCAATGTAAACTTATTGCACCATCTGAATGTACTAACTTGAAAGAGTAAGGTTTGCTTTATTCCCTCAAGATCAAAAGATTGCTCTTAGGAAGCCCCAAAAGGCAGGAACTCTTTGGAAGAAATACCATGCTTGGAGCTCCCTGAAGTGCGCCTTTGAGTACCATTAGCAAAGGAGAGATGGTTTGCCTCAAGTTTCATGGGAATATACAAGGAGAAAGGTCATTGCCAAGGCAGCCATGACTCAAACCACCTAGGGATAGAATGCCTGAAATCAACACCTCCTATAAGATTGCAAACAACAGAAAGAGTAACACCAATCACAGCCTGTTTTGACAATTTCCAGCACTAGCTGAGCCATTGAGACATCCCTAAGATGTAACAACCCCAAGTCATTGAAGTTGACCACATGTAACATCCCCATGAGAAATTCAGCTTGATGACTGTAGAAACACAAGTAATACTGGCAAAAGAGACATCGCCAAAAACATGGATTGAAATCTAGTTATTAAAACCAGGTAGCAAATAACTGCAAGTCACCTCAAGCTACATGTTTAATCATCAATGTAAAATAGTGGTTACTGAAGCTTTTTAAAGGCTAATGTTCCTTTCTGAAGATTCCACAGAGATCCTAACCAAAAATAGCAAGAGAAAATTTATTCTCATCCTCCATGCTTGTGGTATTTCAGTGGCTATTGGAGCTCAAGTGTGGTTCAATCTCTGTATTTGTTCTCAAATCAATTTTACTGTGATGCAATAAAGAAACGATGTTCTTAAATGTCATTCTCAATGATTATTCTAAAATACCACAGTACTCCAACACAATCTCTGGCTTTTTGTGTGTGTGCATGGGCTTGTGCATTCACGTTTTTGTGTGTGTCTGTGTGTGCAAGTGTGTGTACACGGGGCAACCATCTCTCCTAGCTGGTACAAAAGTCATTGCGGTTTTTGTAATTACTTTTACAATTGTGCCAAAAGCACAATTACTTTTGCACGAACCTTATATACACATGTGTACGTCTGTGTGCGTGTATGTATGTGTAAAACTCTAACATGATGTTGATGTTTGGCTAGCTTCACATTTGTTGTTTTCAAGAACAAACAAAACTTATGGTCACAGCATCTAATTTAGGTTTTTTTTTTTTTCTGTTGTCATCTTCTATCAGTTTTCCCTCACTGTAGAACAGTGAGGAAAAGACTGAGGAAACAAATGTGTGACTGTTGGACTAATAGCTACAATTGTATATACTGACACTATTTAAAACTAAAATTGGGCTTTTTATTGATATTTTTTTGAGTCACTCTAAAATTGTAGAAAAGAAATCCTAAGTATACTGTCACTAAGCACAAGAAAGAAAGGGCCTCCAGCCTCTATCAGTTTGTCAGCAAGAAATAATTTTGAACATTTACTATAACTAGTACTGTGCCATATAGCATGTAGGCCATTCAAGCTAGTAAGATATTATTACCATGCTAGCAGAGTTTCCTATTTTGATTTTCCTCATTTCTTTACATACAGAAAGCTATGTGCCTAAGTGAAGCAGTATGAACCAATAGCTGTAGTAAGCCCAGCTCATTAATGATGCTGCGTCCCAGGCACCCAGAGGAGAAGGTTGAGAAATGAGTCTTTCTTTCCTCTCTAGCTCTCCTGCTCTCTCTCTGTAACACAGACATACCTGGAGTTTTATGTCAAGAATATTTTATCACTGATGAAAAATTACATGATAATCTCATAAAGTTGATGAACATTACTGGTTACAACAGAAAAGTGGAAGTTCATCGTTTTATACAGTGTAGAAAATGTCTATTTCTACTCCCGAAAGGGTTGGTCAGTTTTAATTAGTAATCCAATTAGGAAGCCCTAGTAAAACACGTATGTTCTTAAGAGCAGGGTACGTCTCTGCCCAAAAGCTATGAGGTATATTTATACTTGAATGTAAATTATATGATGTAGCCTGTCAGTTCATTGCTGCCATGGAACATGCAAGAATTCAGTTTATTCAGGATGCTATTATATTCAATTTCTATATAAAACGCAATAGGCAAAAAGAGATTAAATATGTTAAGTGTTGCTTTCAGAGTGGGCTTTGTATCCACAGGTGAGCATTAGGCAGTGCAAATCTCCTTCCTTTGGGACAGGCCATTTGCATTGTAAAAACAACACCACATGATTTGCACAAATCCTTGCCTACCCACCACTGCACATATTTATACTATCATAATATGGCTTTGCACGAATGGAACCCAGGAAGTTTTGACTATGTTTATGTATCTTCAGCCTAATATTTTTAATGTGGAAAAAGTAAACAAAGCAGGAATATGTATTTAATCTGGCAGCCTATTTTCTTGTTGTATGAATATGTAAAAATTCACCTGTTCAAATTTTGCACATGATCCCACAAGAAGAGCACCACTGACAGGTTGGTGGGCTGACTGTAATCTAGCATTTTCTGGTTAAGCACATTCACAAATCCCAAAATGTACACTGAAAGACTTACCTGGTGCCACAGGCAACCAACTCTGATTATAAGGAAAATATTGATTGACTAGCTACCAAGTGCTTTATGCTTCATATAAATAAAAAATTGTGCAACATAATCTCTGCCCTCAATCCTGAAGATTTTCAAGTACATGGTATCTGTTGGGGTAGTTAAAAGATATGGAACATATTTAGGTGTAATTACTGTTTTTAGTTTGTAGGAAAAACCAAATTACCTGCTGTTCCAAAGAATATTGGTTTTTATTCCCTTGGTACCAAATCAATAAAAGTCCCTCCAGCACAGCAGCTGTTGCTTAATGGCCCTAAAGAGTTAATGTGCTGCCTAAATTGAACATAGTTCAGTGTCTACACCAAGTGGGCCCTCAATTAGTGTTGATGGATTGACTTTCTCACAGACGGTAAAAGCTCAATTTATAGAGATGGATCCCATGAGACTGAAATCAATAATTTAAGAAAACCGTGTTGAATTCTATATTTGTAGCAATACAATATGTACAAATATAAAAACTATATGTATTTGTATCCATTGTTAAAAAAAGATTATTTTTGTTCCCTGACAGATGCTAATAGATGCTCAATAGCTTTAAGTAACAATCTAAGCATAGGCAGACCATAAAAGTTGTATAACTTACATGTATATATTCAGATTGTGATATAGGAGTTATTATAAAGAAATCGAAGAGCCAAGTATCTGAAGATGTAAGCATCACTCATTAGTAATAATAACTTTTAATCACAGTAATAAAAATTGCCCAGTAGTGAGAAACATTCTATTTGAATTGCTTATTGTAGATCATCTCTAGTGTATAGATTTTTACAACTTTCTACATTATTTTATACTATTCTTTAAGGCAGATAAGCATGTTTTCAAAGATGCACCCGAAACAGTCATTTAATTTGAAAGCATAATGAACTTCCTCTCTAGCCTCCATCAGGGTGGTATGGTTTTACCACCTGATCAGGTGACAGATGAGAAAGCATCTCCTTAGTCAAAGCAGAATTTTAGAGCATGAGGGAATGGACTGCTGGGTGCTTCAGCAGAGCATTACTCTTGCATCCTATGTCCAAACCAGAGCTGTGCTCAACGTTTGAAAAGTTTGAACATATAAACTGACAAGTATCTACCATCACAAGATGGGAAGTGGAATTAGTTCAGAGAGCAAGGAGTCAGCCAAAAGATCAAAAGAACTGGAGAAAAAGCTTCAGGAGGATGCTGAGCGAGACGCAAGAACTGTAAAGCTGCTACTATTAGGTAATTTCTTTTCCCTTTTGCTTTCAAAAACCTGACTTTTTTTTCAGTTGTGATACATTTACTTTTCTCAAACTTTAATTTCGAGTATATTATCATATGGGAAATTTATTATAAAAATGTGTTTGGAAACTTAAGGAAACTTTATTTGTACTCTATCAATATTTTATAATTTTCTGTTTAGTATTTTATTACATGTTTTGTTAAGCAAAGAGGTAAATATCAGCTTATTTCTGTCAATAATAAGATTTCCTCTTATTAAAAGAAAATCAGATACATTTATTATTTTGTTGCACCCTAATCATTTTCTGAATCTCAGCTTTTTAATACTGAAAGCAATCTTTTAGTTACAATTTATAAAGAGTTATATTATTTTGTTTAAACAGAAATATGTTGAGTTGTTTGACATTGAAGTTAATGTTTGTTATTTACTTGTGCAGTTAAAAATCAATTAGTCAAGTTAGAGAATAATGATAAGGTACTTTAAATTATATTAATAATATTACTTAGGCTCCTGAATACTGCCTGAAATATTGCCTGTACACTTGATAAATACTCTACCTAAATCCTTTTAGAGCATTTATATATTCATTCAGGTCAGAATTTATGTCTCTTATTTTTTTCCTTCTCTCAAAACTCAACAGTGTTTTACCTTGACTATAAATTCAATAAATGTGCAATTAATTGAAAGAATAAAAATAATCTGTATGCAGATGTTTTCTATAAAGCATAAAACATTTTATATGCAGCATAAAACATTTTACATACAGTTGTCACTGAAACAGAAATGTGTTTTGAAATAAAATGATGACCTACGTAAAGAATACAAAACAAGCACTTAATTCTGATTCAATTATGAGTTGTACGTTCTCCCTGATTTTGGTTATACACAAAAGGACTTCATTTTATTTCAGAATTGTGCATATTTCACATAACACATTTCCTCATATTGTAAGTATTTAAACACTTAAATACTTAATATTAAATGAATTAAATACTTAAATTTATTTAAGTATTCCTTCATTGTGTCTCATTTGCTCCCAGTGGCAAGAGTGTTTCAGAAGCCAACTGTGGGATTCCCAGCATTTGCTTCTTAAAGGAAAGGAAACATTCTTGCCCCTTAACACACAGGTTCTGTGCCAGCACACAGGCCCACAGCACTTGTCACTAACCACCCAGAGATTGGTGACTTAGAAAGATGCGGGTTAAGTGCTAATGACAACAGGAAATATATGCTTCCTAACACATCAGATAATTCTCTTAGTTTCTGAGCAAGAGTGAAAGTAATATGCACACAGGCAAAGCAAATGAAAGGTAAAAGGGAAAGATAAGCATTCCTACAAATGTATTTTTATATTCCTCTTGTACTAAGATCAATGGCATAAGAATGGTGATGGAATGTATTAAAAATCTCCATGTTTAAATAACATTTCAATAGATGTGTGTTTTCAATATACCAATTATCTATTTTTTTACATATTCTCTTATTTTGTAAAAATACAAATGGAAAGCCAAAACAATGAAAGAGCTAATACCACAATTTAGACTAAGACAAAAACTATTAAACATGCCAAAAGCAATGACTCTTGAGATAAGCATATCGGAGCTGCCAGTCAACTAGAGATTCAGTTCTGATGGAAAAGAACAAGGTAGAAAGGTGGTTTCTAGGGGCAAGGGTGGTTGGAGGGAACAAGGGGAAAGGGAGTTGTTGGTCAAAGGACACAAAATTACAGTTAAATAGGAAGAATAAATTTCAAGAGATCTATTGTACAGCAAGGTGACTAAAGTTAATGATGATATATTGTATTCTTGAAAAATGTAAAGAGAATGGATGTTACGTGCACTTACCACAAAAATAATAACTGTGAAGTAATACATTTGCTAATTAGCTAGATTTAACCATTCTACAGTGTATTTTTACTTTAACATATTGTGTTGTACACAATACAAGCATGCAATGTTATTTGTCAATTAAAACATAAATTAAAATGTTTAAAAGGATATGTATAGATGACTGAAAATACATCATTGAAAATTGAGTCAAAAAGGTTCAGTGTAATGATGGACAAAATAGAGTTTTTTTTTGTTTGTTTGTTTGTTTTTTTTTTTAATTTGGAACTGAAAATCAACAGACTACTGACATATATGGGGTTCCAGAATTAGTAAATTTCACAACTCCACAAAACCATTGACTGGGACCCAACTTATTGTATGCAATGCTATCAAATGAAAATAAATCAGATCAATTATTTTAGACTTAAGTGGTGGTTAGATCAAGAAGAAAGAGCAACATTTGTACTGGAAGTGTAAAAGAATCATTAGTGGGACTATTGCATATTTTACTTTCCCAAGGTGATTACAATTTTATACATTCAGTTTCATCATTACTAAGTAAAATACTTGGATTTATTTGGTTCCAACACGATGTTCACTAAACTCCTTTGTCACATTTATTTATACAAAATAAATGAAATTCTCTTAAGTTGTTCCTATTTCAATTATACTACAAACATCTGACTAAGTTTCCCTTCTGGAGTCCCATCTGAATTCTACAAATGATGATACAATTATCAAATTCATAACAGTCTTATAACAGCTCTACTTCATTCTCATGTTTGGATTGAATTCAAATCTTGAAACTGTAATTTTTATATTCAATTTGACCTCATTAAGACATTATAAAAGTGTTCAGTTGAACTAAACCAAAACTTCCTACTCTCCCACCCTCAAACCTCCTCACCAGTGAAATCTATTTAATTTTTCCCATAATTGAAATGATGTTCTCATTCATCAGTGTGGTGTGAATGGCACTTTTAAGTTTATCAGTGAGTACATGTCACACGGAACTAATCAGTTTAACCTTAGTAGTGACCAGATCCTGAGTCAATACCTACATTTACAAAAATAAGAAATCTAAAAACTACTTTTGACAGATATTTTTCCTGTATGTTGATCTTCATCTAATGAATTTCTAGAAGTTTAAACTCATAACACCAACTTTCCGTATTTAACATGTACTGCAAAGCAGATGTAACCATTTGGTATTATCGAACACAAGATTTCACTGAATCTGAAGAGCTATCAAAGTGCGACTTTACAATTAAAGGGTCATCTTGCAGACAGATGCCTTTTTTATTACACCTTTCAGACCGTCAGTAAAATTACAGAACAGATGCCAAATCTGTGTTTTATTTTAGCAAAAAGTAGGCTTTTAGGAAACACTGGAGATGACTCACACATTGCTGAGCACATTTGATAACTGCAATCAAGAAAATAATGTCATATGCTTTAAAAAATTCACTTGCAAAGATATTCCAGAAACAGCATATTTTAATAAGAAAAACAAATTCTAATGGATAAAATATTCTCATTTGTATCTAAGTACATTTTTAAAGTTTTATTTATAAATGTTTCATTCAATAGTATTTTTATTCAAAGTAATACCTATTATTTAATTGTAAACTCAATATGGATCATGTTTCCATTTTTCCTTTCTCCTCCCTTTATGCTTATTATATCAAATTTCGGTTTGAGTTTATTTTGCTGCATCAGTTTTGTTTGTGTTTTTGCAAATTGCCATCACATGGGCTGATTAGATTTGAAGCCCCATGGAAAGTACAGGGAAAAAAATAGCTTTCTTTTTTCTTCATATTCAAAATACTCTCTGCAACATTTATATATATAATTAGCATTTATTCTACAAATTTTCACTGTTAGCTAGTGATTTCCAGCATTACCATGGGAAGTTCATCATAGATGTTCTTTTCTTTTAGTTCTAAAACCCTTTATTTTTATTTTTTCTTTGTGCTATATTGTAAGCATCACACTATTATTATTTTAATGATGTAATCTGAGTTTATTGTTTTAAAATATTATTCCACTTTTCTGCCTTTTGAAACATGAATAGGGATGGGATCTAGAGATCAAAAACTACTTCAAAGGTAATATATTTATTGTAGTTAACATTTTCAAACTTTTCAAATGGTTTCACTTATTCAACAAATGGGTATTCTGGAAGGTATGTAGTAGGAGAATTATGATTTTGACGCTATCTAAAGGCTTGTTACAAAATAATTAGTAAAATAAAACTTACACAGCAGAATTAGCTAAATAGGTTTAGCCATGGAGCAGAATGAGGAGAATACAATTTAATACTAGAACAGAAAGTATTTTTAAACCACCTGAGGTAGAAATTGATTTATTAATACCTTCATCAAGTGTAATGCGTTTTGTATTTCCCAGAGTGACCTTAGGCTAGTCACATAAACTCAGAGAAATAATGGATGTCAAAGTGTTTTGTAACTTGTAAAGATCTAGACAAATGTGGTTTATTCTTTGGCATAATAGATTCCTAAATCTGAAATAAATCAAATGTAAATAAACATGTATCATTATTCTTCCTTTGTCTTTCTTTAACATGCAACTAAGAGAAGTGAGGACTCAAGACTCAGGTTAAATTAAAGTGACTATTTTATCCTATGTGTGCTTTTAATCAGTCTTTATTCTTTTTAATTATCCCTAGATATGAGTGGCAGAGATTCCAGGAAACTAGAGTTGTTTCTGAGTTACTGGTTATACTAAAAGTTTATCAACTCTAAGAAATTCTATTTTGAAATTTTATTACACCAACATAGTCCATGCCTGTCCATGGATAAGATCAGATAAACACATTCTTTGGAATAATTATATATTAGGATTAACCAATAAGTCCCCTTCTGATCACTGGTAATAAAAGAAGAACCTTCTTAAAAACAGGTAAAACAAATTCCCAATAATGTTTCCAACTTTTGTTTTCTTTATGTATCCGAATTAAAACCATTCTTTCCTTCCTCCAACAATAGTACATTTTATTTTAAACATATTTATAAATATTGCAAAACATTTTATATAGCAGAATGGCTACAGTTAATGATACCATATTGTATTCTTGAAAAATATTGAGAGTGGATAAGTGTTCTCACCACAAAAATAACTATGCAAGATAATGCATATGTTAATTAGCTAGATTTAACTATGTCACAATGTATATATATTTCAAAATGCCACGATGTACACAACAAATACATGCCATGCTCTCTGTCAATTTAAATCACCAAATTATTTATTTTATGTTTCTAGAGGTATCCAATCTTTCGGATGCATGAATATTCTTAATGCAAATGTTTAAAACTGCTTCTCAGTGAAGTGGAAAGAAAACTTTAGGCAGACAAGACCTACTTGGAGAGTAAATTTTTCTCCAAAATGCAAGGAACTGCTTGCACTACAACAATTTGAAAGTTCCAGATAGTTACAGTTTACAAAAAAGTTGTCAAATATTTACAATGTTGCATCTATCTATAAGAATGGCCCAGGGCAGCATCAAATAGTTTCCAATAATGTCCCTCCTTTCAAACAAGCAAAAGCACATAGACAAATAATTTGTGTATATTTGACTGATTGTTTTAGATGTATCTATCTCAATTGATCAACTCATCTTAAAAAGGCTCAAAATGCACTCACATAAAAGATGCAAACCATTTAGTAAAACATTCTACACTTCGCCAAATGATTGTATTTGCTAAGGAAGTTGAAAATTCTGTCTTGCTGACAATGACTCTTGCTAACTACAGTTTAACAAGCTCTCTAGTAATATTACAGAACATATTTATATTCATGTATTTTTGTTCAAGCATGAATTATAGACTCAAGACGAACATTGTACCTTTAAAAATATTTATATAAGCAACACGAGCAGTTTAAAAAAGTTATTTACCTCTCCATACTGTTCGAAAGGAAAGGTAGCAAAACATTTGATAGTGTGAGGACTCCATGACCTGTTTCACATAAAATAAAATATACTTCCACTTAACATATTAGACCCAAGTTCAGAATCCATACCCCTATTTATTAATTTCGTGCAAAAGTAATTGCAGTTTTTGCCATTACTTTCAATAATTTCCCTCCAAATACTGGTGTGCAAATATATCAATGTAGAATTTGAACCTGAAGAAGTAGGATTAAAGGTGAAACTGAGTTTAAGAATCCATAAGATATGAAAAATATTCATTCTGTTCATTACAAGATGCAGTGCTAATTAAAAAAATGGGGAAGTGATGGGTTTGATTCCTGTCTCAGTATTTTACATTCCAATAGAATAAATTTACTACTTAAAATTGTTAAAAATATCTAGAAATACCACTCTCTAACCAGAATTTTATATTCTATTATCTCTCATACTTTTCCCTATTTAGTGAATTAGTTGTCTGATTTAATCTACTTCCTTTTAAACAGGGCCAACCGTTTCAGCTGTGTTCCTCCTAAAATTCAGGAATATTTCACCTCCTTAATCTATGTTAATTGACATTGAAACCCTCAACCCTGGATAATCCCTCAGAGTTCTCCATTTACCATTGTCCTAATACACTTCTCCCAACTGATTTTCTTGAAAGTAATTCTGTTTAACAGCTTTTTCAGCTCTTAGTGCTGATCTAACCCTGATACCTCTGTAAATTCTTAATTTCCTTCATTCCCAGATGTTGTAGAATAAAACAATATATCATTTTCAGTCTACTAGCTGACACATATCATGTTTTAAATTTAGCTGGGCCAAAAATTATTTTGCTTATTCTTCATTTTCTTCTAAAATGCTTCAAAGGCAGCTGGTCCCACATTTCCAACATCACTTTCATCGTGACTCTGCCCACAACCTCACCCATAATGCTCACTAATATACAACAAAACAATTCTAAATGATCATCTCCAAATCTCACTAAATATTCATGTATTCTCTTATATTTTCACTACTTTTAAAGAAGGAGTATTCCATTTTCATTTCAGATTAGTTTCAGCCTTTGTGCTAAAAAAGTCTATCACCTTTCATATCTTAAAAATTTTGTTCCATCAATTATTTTTTTTCATTTTGCCATCTTCAAAATTCTCTACTGGCTTTTTCTTCATGGAAAATACAGATGTTTCCCTTCTTTAGTCTAAGAAACTTTATTTGACTTCAACCCACCCTTGAATTCACCTTATGTAGATATCTTTTAAAACGTTTTTATACTGAAATACTTCTCAAAGGATGCTATGCTCATTGCTTCTATTTTCTTATCCTCTTTAATCTCTTTCATTAATTGCAATGTAAGTTGTATATATGCTCTTCTCTACTAAAAAATTATCTCTTACAGAGTACAGATAATGGCCAATTCACAAAATTCACATCTCAACAATTTTTCCTTTTCTTTTCTTTTCTTTTCTTTTCTTTTCTTTTTTTTTTTAAGACAGGGTCTTGTCACCTAAGGCTGGAATGCAGTGGTGCAATTACGTCTCACTGCAGCCCCAACTTCCTGGGCTCAAGTGATCCTCCCACCTCAGCATCCACAGTAGCTGGGATGTAGACACAGAGTTTCAGCATGTTGCCCAGGCTGGTGTCAAACTCTTGGGCTCAAGTCATCTGCCTGTCTTGGGCTCCCAAAGTGCTGGAATTACAGATGTGAGCCTCCACCCCCAGCAATAACTTTTAAACTAAGTCAGACCTAAACAGTTCTCAATTTTATATCCCTGTATTCCTCTCTTCACTGAAGCTTGCTTCTTCTTTCCATCCGTAAGTGGATTCATCTACCACGGTTTGTTCTTAAACCTTGGTGGGTTTTAGTCTATACTCGGTTATACTCTCTTTTGAGGACCTCATACCAGGACTTAATTGATATGACTCCAAAATTCTTTCATTTGCTCAATTTGTTGACCCTTATTCTCAAATTTCTTGTATTTGTCAGTGACCTGATCACACTTTGGGAGATCTCAAAATAATTTCCCAAGTTTATTTTGCTGCCCATGTATTTTTACGTTTTCCATGAGGTACCTTGTTATGCCCTTTCCCATTATATCCACTTGATATTTCAATCCTCCTTAGCTCCTCTATGACTATTCCCTCTCCATTGTCCAAAGGTCAACGTTGTCACAAGATTTAGTTTTAGTTCTATCTCTACTGGCATAAATCTCATATTTTTCTCTTTATCTACTTCTTCTGTTATTGCTTTAATCTAGGAGAAAATTTTATGAAATAGATACTACTTTCATGATACAGATAAAAAGAAAATGACAACTTAAGAATACAGTTTGGTTTCCAAATATCAAATGTTTATCTACAGCCAAGCAAAGCCTTTTATTTGTATGTGTCAGTTTTAAGTTAGTGTCTGCATTCTAATTTCTATGAGAACAAAGAACATATCTGCTTTTGTTCTTTATTGAATTAAGGCATAGGAAAGGATGCATGTATGGCAAATGGAAGAATGACAGAATCAGAATCTAAAATATTCTTGTGATTTGTTCATGGTGGCTAGAACATAAGTATACCTTTGCATGTAGAAATGAGCAAGAAGAAAGTCATTTATATGTTATTGCATAGGAATTTTATTTTGTATCTGTGGTCAATAAGAAGATATTGAAAGATTTTTTAACTATGTAACTAAAATGTTAATACTTGGCTTTTAAAAAAAATCAAAGACTGCTTTGGCTATACTATGGCTCAAAGATTTAATGAAGAGGATAAATGTAGGTAGGACAGTTAGGAAACTGTTACTACTGTGCAAATTCTTGATGCAATTCTGAATTAATACAGAAATTATAAGTTTGAAAATAAGATTTGAAGAATGTTAGGAGACAAAGTGACAGAACTTGGTGGCAGACTGCATGTGGATGGTAAATGAGACGAGTGATTGGGGTGGAATTGGGTATGGTTGATTATATTATTCACTAGTATGTGAAATGCAGGATAAATATGAGACTGGGGAAAAGGGAAAGGAGTAATAATTTGGGATATTCAAGCCTATGATTTTTTTTAGCAGGACCAAATGGAGATATCTACTAGATCAACATATGGGTCTGAAAATTAGGAGGAATGACTCTAGTAAGAACTACACTCTTGATAAATTCAATCCTCCATTTTCCTTATTTTATATTTTCCTTTTTCCAGATATCCTGTGAGTATACGCAAACCACGTGATTAACCAAGGCCTTTTTAAAAATCATTGTTGCAATATGTATTTATACTAAAAAATAGTATACATGACTATTCCCACAATCAATGGACACTTAGACAAATATCTATCTACAACAGACCTGTGTGGGAAAAATCATGTAATTCTGTATTTTAGTGTTGTCATTTTTTAGCCTAAAATGTGTGTTAATAAGAAAAAAAAAAGTGAAATGTCTGTTAAAATGCTTCTCAAAATCCAAGAAAGCTCATATAACATTTTTAAACCACTTTATTGAGGTATGATTGATATGCAAAAGCTGTACATATTTAATATATGCAACTTGATGAGCTTGGAAATACGTATACACCCGTGAAATCATCACCACAATCCACATAGTAAACTCTGTCACCTATAAAAGTTGTTTCCTGTCCTCCTATTTATTATTACTATTATTATTATATAAGAATACTTAACATAAGATCTACCCTCTCAGCGAATTTTTTAGTGTACAGTACAGTATTGGTAACTACAGGCACTATAAATATTATCTATTTTAAAAATAAGTATAAAATTGAAAGTTGGAATATCTAAATAAAAAATCATTAAAAACAAAAGATAGTACATAGCCACGATATTCTTTCTCTTAAATGAAACACACTTAGTTTGACGATGAGGAATTTTACAGATTCATGATGCTTATTTTATCTGTATCACAGAAATAGGTATTTATAGTCATATTAATATATCTGACACATGTTTACTGATATGACAAACTGAAAATCCATAATGTTATGTATATAGTATTCATCTAAAATATTTACATTAAATCTAATCATCAGAGAATACAGATAATTGAATATCTTTTAAAACTTGTCTTAGAAAAATGCCAGTGTCAACAAAACAAAATAATGAAATTATTACAAGGGAAATGTTATAAATTAAAAGACTTTAAATAGCATAACGACAAAACAAAGTGTGAAACTTGATTGGATTATGATTACAAGAAATAAAAAAGGTATGGGAAACATTTTTTTTGAAACAATCAGATAAATTTGAATACGGAGTATATAGTATTAGATAACATTTAGAATATAAGTTTTCATAAGCATGGAAATAGTATTTTGGTTTTGTAGAAAAATTGTCTTATTCTTAGAAGATGCATTTTGAAATATTTATGAGTAAAATATCTCATATTCAGCAAAACAAAATAAAATATGTTCATATATGTATATGTAAATTTATACATATATGAGAGAATGCAAACAGGACAAATAATTAATTCAAAACAGTGAAGGGTATAAAATGCGGGCTTCTATAGCACTATATTCTTGAACTTCTGTAGGTTTTTTAATTAATTATCAAAATAAAAAGTTTGGGGAAAAATAAATGTGTTACTTATTTTTTTGGCAAAAGAAAATGTACAAATTTATCTGTAAATTTATTCATATTGCTTTATAAGGGAATTCTATCTAACAGTCCATGGGCAGAGCATTTCAAAATTACATAAACATTTTTAGAAAATTCTTTTCAATTTATTATTTGATAACCTTGACAACAAAATTTGACAAAGACAATGGGAGATCAACCATCCTCACAGGCATAAATATGAAAACCAAAGCAAAATATTAGCCAGCCGATGCCAGCAACACATAAAATGCAAAAGGAAAAGGTTAGGGGAGTTTTGGAGGAAGGGTGATTATCCCAACAATGCATTTTTAGAATATGATTAGAACATCAATTAATATTATTCACACTATCAAATTAAAAGAGAAAAATCATAACAATGGCGGAAGATGCCAAAAAATAATTAAATAAAATTCCTTATCAATTCCTGATTTTAAAAACACCAATTAAAGTAGAAATAGAAGAGAATTTCCTAGTAGCCAGATAAACTGTGGGTAAAAAAAACCTTTCAGTAATTATCATACCTAATGGCCAACATTTAGCATTTTTGACTATAGATAGTGAACAAGGACTTATGATTAATGGGTTTCCTATTAACAGAACAGACACTAGAGTATAACATAGTTTCCGCCCTTGACCTTCTTCTCTTCAATACTCCTGTCAGGGATTTGGGTGAAGGTGGATAAAGCAGGCATTTCAAATTTCAGATTCAGTTTGGAAGGATATAGTGACAAAACCAAGTTAGAATTCCAAATGACCTCTACTAGCAGAAATGCTTGCCACAAATAAGCAAAATAGAATTTAATAAGTATCTTTGTTGAGGTTCAAAATCAATTAGATACATGTGGTTTGTGGAAGAATCTGGTGGGTAAGAGATGTGAAATAAAACAGAAAACCTTTAATTACCACAAGCTCAACATAGGCACAAAAAAAAAAAAAAAAAAGAAAAAAAAAAAAAAAAAAAAAAAAAGAAAGGAGGCAAACTAATCACGGTCTTTATTAAGAAAATTACTTATTTATAAATAAGCACCAGGAGTGAGGCAGATCTAGGTGACAGAATGTCAGTGCTGTTCATAAATCTGGTATCTACAGCACAATTTTCAGTACCACATTTCAGAAAGACATTGGCTTTTGTATGGGATATGGTTGAGAGGACAAATAATCTAAAAATCATGTTCCACAAGAAAGGAGTAAAGGAGTGGATCATATTATACTTGAAATATTTCTTTAAAAGGATATGAGCACATTCTTCAAATAATAGAAAATTCTTAGAGCTCACTATATATATGTTCCAGGTAAGTTATATTTGTAATCTAATCCTCCCAAGTCTTAACCCAATTTTGTAATAGAAGAAACTGACTTTCAGAGAGACTGAATTTGATCAAGACACTTAGTCACAGTCAGAAATTAGTGCAAGCTCATATCTATTTAGTTCCAAAACACGATGAATCCAGCTATGTGAGGGGCTGTCATGTGGAAAGGACAGAGAATCTTGATGTCACTACATGAAAAGGAGAAATAATACGTGGAACAAAATTAAGTTGGCTCAAAAGAGACTACCCTAAAAATCTTTTATACCAACAGTCTAACTGTGAATGACAAGCTGACACAGCAATACCAATATGTTTCTGAAAGTACACTGCTTTCAAGGCCAGGTGTAGGGGGCTCATGCTTGTAATTCTAGCAGTTTGTGAGACTGAGGCAGGAGAATTGCTTGAACCCAGGAGGCCAAGGTTGCAGTGAGCCATGATCGTGCTACTGCACTCCAACCTGGCAACAGAGCTAGATTCTGTCTCAAAACAAACCAACCAACAAAAAAAGTACACTGCTCTCATACTAACTTATAAAAAATGCATTTAAAATAATTTCTAAAGTGTTGAAACCATTTTGGTATTTATTAGTGCCTACTTAAAAAAGAAAGTGATATGACATAGCTTTAGTGAGTGTCAGAATACATAGTTTCTTTGTTTGAAGACCTATCTGAAACTTTGCATGATTATCATAATCTCTATTGGATTCATTTTTCTCATGCATAGACTGAAGAAATGTACATAGCTGGTTGATTTCTAAGGTTTCTTTCTACTATACAATTATGTGATTTTTAAGACCACCTACAAAAAACAAATCTTATGTGTGATTACAAGTCGCAATGTTGTAATCTCATTTTGCCTGTTTGAACAAGTTATCTGAAATGAGCAATCAAGTCTTGTGTGTGTTCAATCGAAGTTCACTTACATGTATAAATATTGGGTATATTTAAAATTGTTTTTAATATTTTAAGATTTAAAAATGTGGAACAGGATTCCTTATTCTTATTAAAAATAAAATAATTTATGAGGATCTAAGTATGAATTAAGTATAAATGTAAATATGTAATTATTTGTAACATTACCTATTTCAAAGAAACAGATGCATATCTTGTTAAAATTCTCTTGGTACCCCTTGACCCAGAAACTAATATTAGCGATGACCACAATTTGGAAGGAAGAGATTATTTCAGGACACCATCAGCGTATGTGAACATGCTGTTATAATGTCTATATTTGGCTCTGTAACATGATCTAATCTTACAGGACTGAAATGACTATTGTGAACTATGACCTAGAATCATTGTGAGAATGGGGCTCAATAATTTATTTTTGAAAGAACTTTGCAATACAGTTCCAAATAATAAATGAGATTTTAAGTAGATAGACTTTTCTTTAGGAATTTTCCTGTTAATGCTGTAATTGACTATACTGGACCTTTACATAGAAGACTGAAGTCACTACATAAAGCAAGGATGGTACAGACACCTTTTTAAAGACTTTCAAGGGAAAATATTAACTTTTAATATGTAGTTTCATTTAAAAGTACATGTCATTTTTTAAAAAGTGATGATGGGTGCAGCACACCGACATGGCACAAATATACATATGTAACAAACCTGCACGTTATGCACATGTACCCTAGAACTTAAAGTATAATAAAAAATTAAAAAAAATAAAAAATAAAAGTGATTGATTATTCTGCTAACCTTGCATACAGCATGAATTACCAGCTAAGTTACAAATAATTGTTATACAATAACATACCCTTTAGCCTTAGAAATACTTTTGGAAATGCCATGACTTAGCGTCATCAGTATGATTACCAAATGGCCATATTTATGAAATACAGAAGACCATTCTGAATGTACATTAACTGACATAGTCTAAAAGTCACTTTTTCAGAAATTTATCATAAATTTAACTAGTCAATAATATAGAGTGAATCAAATAAAATTTGGTTGTGATTTTTTAATCTGCCCAAAGGTGGTTCTGAATCAATAAAATATTTCTCTATAGTACATATACTGGTACAATTCTGGAAAATCATTGACACACTTTTTCTCATTAGGCTCAATATCTCAAGATAGACAATTCATTTAAAAGAAAGTGGTCTAAGTATTTTCACTTCATTGTAGAAATTATATCATCCTTTAAATAAATTTAACTGGCATTGAGAAATGAGACTTTTTTCTCATTTCTAGTTGAACACTTTGGTTGAACAAAATACAACATTAAATATACCTGCATGAGCAAGTACTGCAGTTCCTACTAAGCCCATTGACTTTTCTTCCACATCCCCACTGCTCTGTGATTTAAGACAGTATATGTATATATACACACACACACTTGTATATATACACACACACATATACATATATATACACATATATGTAGAGAAAGAAATGAGATATTCTGAGATTCTGTCATTTGTACAGGATGATGCTAGAATTTCTAATATTCAGTTCTATTGTTAGAGGTTTTTAAACAAAATCTATCAAGGACAGTTTCATATTATTGGATGACTCTTTTTTCAAAGTGATGCACTTCCTACAGCAAAACAGTGAATTATTTAAAGCCAGCAAACCAGACTATTGTGCGAAGCTCATTCATTTACTGTTGTCACTCTCACAAACAAATAACTCTCAGCCATGCCAAATTATAGGGTCAGTTGTCTTTGGAAAATGGGCAAGGTGATTTGATTTTATTCTCAACTGTTTTATTCTTGGGCACTGCAGTCTCTAGTAAATGAGATGGTTGTTCCCAATCTGTCAGTTTGTGTTTGAATAAGTAAAGAAATTTTAGCAAGTTACTTTGATTTTTGCATCTATCAACTTTGGTGTCATATTTCACTACCTGTGATGGAGAGCCAACTAGCACAAAATCATGGAGAGGTGTGTTCTAGAGGCTTTCTCAAGGGAAAGACTCTATATATGGACACCCAGCAATGAAACATTATTTCCCATAGCTTTACCACTCTTATTTCCTCACTATCACATAAGGTGGACAGCTGTTTCAGACAACTGCAGAAACTAGATACATTTACATATGGCTGACAAAAATATATATATATATATAGTTGTCCTGAATAGAATTAAATGTAGGTGTAGCTAAATCTGTTCACGGAGGCTTAAGAAAACATTGTAAATCATGCAGAAGCATTTCAGTGAGGAAAAAATGATATGCAGTACAAAGGACAAAATCTCATTTCTGAAGTCTGAGTTAAAGAATTCATTTTTTTCTATTGAGATTCTACCGAGTTAGGCACTGTTCTAGGTGCTTTGGATAAATCAGTGAACGAAGCAGGTAAAGATTCTTTGCAATGTGAAATTTACTTTGCAGTGATGAAAGACAGGAACATTTTTAAATGATATATGAATTATTCCTAAGCATGTAGAAGAAGAAAAGTGTTAGGAAAAATGTGAAGGTAGAATAGGGAAATGAAGACTGAGTGGGTGAGAGTCGAATTAGAAATTTAAATAGGGTGGGTCAGGTGCGGTGGCTCACGCCTCTAATCCCAGAACTTTGGGAGGCTGAGACGGGCAGATCACTTGAGGCCAGGAGTTTGAGACTAGCCTAGCCAAAATGGTGAAACCCTGTCTCTACTAAAAATACAAAAATTAGCTAGGCGTGATGGCTCACGCTTGTAATCCCAGCTACTCAGGAAGTTGAGGCAGGAGAATCGCTTGAACCCAGGAGGCAAAGTTTGCAGTGAGCCAAGATCTTGCCACTGCACTCCAGCTTGGGCAACAGAGTAAGACTCCATCTCAAACAACAACAACAACAACAAAAATCCCAAATAACAACAACAACAAAAGAAAGGTGGGGATTTGGGGTTACCAAAAGTCATATTAGTTTTGCTTACATAAAATCTTACTAGTTTTAGTAAAACATTCCTGTTGACTACAATGAGTAGTCAAGGATATATCTATGCCTATAATTCCTGAATTTTGGATTTTCCTGGGAAATCTCAAAAATTGGTTTAATTGTGTTACGTTGAAATCTGTCCAAAATTAACAGATACCTTGAGACGTCAAAGATGTCCTGTGACCTAATTTTTGGAACTGCCAGTAATATGTGAAGACCTTTGCCTCTCCTAGAGACATAAAAAATAGTACTCAAAGATCATTATTTTAGATTAGATCCTTGGACTATGTAGGTCAAGATCACATTTCTGCTGATAAATTTTGGTTGTAGCCTGAGGACACATTCTAAAGATATGATTTCATATCAATTATAAAATGCTGCATTTTTCCACAACAACACTTTAGAGATTTACAACTAATTTTATCTAAAATTTTATGAACTAATTTTATTATCAGATCTTATCTACTTTTGGTGAATTCCTGGTTTTCTCTTACTGTAAAGTCAAAACTTTCAAACTTCGACAAGTTGCCTGAATTTACTCCTTCCCCTCCCCCATTCCCACATGTCCAAGATTCATAGATAAGTTGAAATTTTAAGATTTAATTCTTTCCATACCCTACATATTATAGTAATTTTCAAATTCTCTTTTTTTAATTCTCATGAACCATAGTCATTTTTAGTGTGTTTTCATATGGAATTCCTTCATTTTTAAAAAATTTTTTTGACAGAGTCTTGTTCTGTCACTATGCTGGAGTGCAGCCTGTATTTTTAGTAGAGATGGGGTTTCACCATGTTGGCCAGCATGGTCTCGATCTCCTGACCTCGTGATCTGCCCACCTTGGCCTCCCAAAGTGCTGGGATTACAGGCTTGAGTCATGGTGCCTGGCCACATTCCTGTCCTCTTAATCATTTTAAACATCCCTATATTAATCCTCCCTAGCCCTATTACATTTATGCTACTGGGTCCCTAGCCTATGTCTGATAAACACGTGTTATGTTTTCTCCTAGTCAGTGGCTTGTCCTTTTACATTTTATTTTGATCAAGTCCAATTTGTTTTATTTTTACTTTTTGTTGGTTCAATGTTTCATATACTATCTAAGAAAATTTTGGTGGTTAAAGGTTGCAAAGATTTTTCAACTACATATTTCTCTAGAGATTTTTTGGCATTATTTTTTATATGTAAGTTTATGAGCCATTTCCATTTAACTTTTAGTATGTTGTGATATGAGGCAATATTCTTTTTTCATGTAGATATTCAATTGCTCCAGTATTATTTGCTGAATAAATATAGGGTATCTACAGTAACGTATTAGACTTCTCTGCATGAAAAAAACTGCAAAGTGTTCTGGATGCTTGTATTCTCAAATAACATTGCTTTGTGTTTGACTTTGCACTGTATCCTGCAAACAACTTTATGCTTATTATGTCTTTAGAGTAATCTTGTGAAGTATGTGTTCTCAGTTTGTAGGTGAGGAAATTAAGGAGTTAAAAGACTTACTGAAGATATTACACACACATGCGCACACACACATACACACACGGACAGAAAAAAATCCTCAAGCCTAGGTCATTACACCTTACTTCAATACTTCTTAGTTTTCATTTCAAAACACACACACACACACACACACACATACACACACACACACACACAAATCTTAACAACAAAGTAGATTCAAAAATGTCCTCAAAACAACTTGAGGCATAGCATGAAGCAACCACTGATTTTTCCCCAAAGATTCATGCTTTTTCTTTTATATTATGCATTTTGTATTCCTGTACATGATGTTTGCAAAGTTTACTAGATACAAAATCAAGTGTTATATTGTATATCATCAACTAAAACAGCTGTTTTAGATAAATGCAACGCATTTCTCTATAACATTACTGCCAGCTCCTCTTTTGCCCAGGCCCTGCTCCTTCACAGATACGTGTAACCCATTTTGAAATACTCCCATATTGATTCTTACCTGGAGCCTCCTTAGAATTGCTTAGTGTTATTAGCAATATTCCTTTGTTAAAACAGAAGCAATTATAATATCTATATATCAAGGTAAATGGGATGCTGCAGACAAGCTCCCATCCTCCAATGACAATAGGCTTTGAACCATTCTGAAAAATCAAAAGTTATTACCGAGTTGTTGGGTATTTTTTTCTTGCTATTCAATCAATAGTGTATACGAGGAGACATTCTGGAAGAATGAGAGTAATCTAGAGACTATGAAGTTGAGGACCACTTTTTTGGGTTGCAAGCCAGGAGATACAAGCTTCCCAAATTATATTCAAATGCAATAATATATGTTTTCCTTGACAGTATGATGTTTGCTTTAGAAGGTACACTAGGAGAGGTATCTGTTAAAGATTTCCCATAATAGGAAATCAGCCATATGCAGAAAAAAAAATGAAACTAGACCTATATCTCTCACAATATACAAAAATTAACTCAAGATGGATTAAAGACTTAAGACCTGAAACTATAAAATCCTAGAAGAAAAACTCTTCTGGATATTGGCCTAGGCAAAGAATTTGTGACTGAAACTTCAAAAGCAAATGTAACAAAAACAAAAATAGGCAAATGGGACAAACTGAAAAGCTCTGCACAGAAAAAGAAATAATCAACAGAGTAAACAGACAACCTACAGAACAGGAGAAAACATCTGCAAGCTATGCATCAAACGAAGGACTAATATCCAGAATCTACGAGGAGTTCAAACAACTCAATGAGAAAAAAGCAAATAGCCCCATCAAAAAGTGGGCAGAGGTCATGAACAGACATTTTTCAAAGACAACATACAAATGGCTAACAGTCATGTAAGAAAATGTTCACCACCACTAATTGTAAAAGAAATGTAATTTAAAACTACAGTGAAGGCTGGGCGCAGTGGCTCACACCTGTAATCCTGCACTTTGGGAGGCTGAGGCAGGCAGATCACGAGATCAGCAGATCAAGACCATCCTGGCCAACAAGGGGAAACCCGTCTCTACTAAAATACAAAAATTATCCAGGCATGATGGCACATGCCTGTAATCTCAGGTACTCGGGAGGCTGAGGCGTGAGAATCACTTGAACCCAGGAGGTGGAGGTCTCAGTGACCGAGATCGCGCCCCTGCACTCCAGCCTGGTGACAGAGTGAGACTCGGTCTCAAAAAAAAAAAAAAAAAAAAAAGAAGAAAAGAAAAGAAAAGAAAACTGCAGTGAGAGACCACCTTACACTAGGTCAAAATGGCTATTATTAACAAGTCAAAAACAACAGATACTGGCAGTGATGTAGAGAAAAGGGAACACTTATACAATGTTGGTGTCATGTAAATTAGTACAACCTCTATGGAAAAACAGTATGGATATTTCTTAGAGTTAAAAATAGGACTACCATTTGATCCAGCAATCTCACTACTGCATATATACCCAAAGAAAAACATATTATTATTTTTAAAAGACATTTGCACTTGTATGTTTATTGCAGCACTACTTATAATAGCAAAGTCATGGAATCAAACTAAGTGTCCATCAATGGAAAATTGGACAAAGAAAATCTGATATATATATAATTGAATACTACTCACCCATAAAAAAGAACAAAATCATGTCTTTGATGTCTTTGGCAGCAAATGGATGGAACTGTAGACCACTATCTTAAGTGAAACAATTCAGAAACAGAAAGTCAAATACCACATGTTCTCACTTATAAGTGGGAGCTAAACAGTGCATACACATGGACATACAGAGTAGAATGATAGACACTGGAGACTTGCAACGGTGGGATCACAAGAGGGGGTGAGGGATGAAAAAAATTACCAGTTGGGTACAATGTACACTATTCAGATTATGGGTAAACTAAAAGACCAGACTTCACCACTATGCAGTTTATCCATATAACAAAACTGCACTTGTACCCCCTAAACCTATGAAAAAAATTAAAGATTATCCATGAAAAGTGATAATTAGTTTTTAATATCTATACAAATTTGGTGTATCAGTTAATAATATTCCTCTTTTTATGTTGCAGGAGCAGGAGAATCTGGCAAAAGTACTATTGTTAAACAAATGAAGTAGGTACACATCTGTCTCAAATGTTTAATATTTGATGTCTGTCCATGTGTTTGACCATTCTTAAAATACATGCTTTTGTAAATGCTGATTGACTGTCTTTTCTAAATCATGGATTATAACAGAGTGGTCATAGTTCCTGTGCAAATATACTTTGTATCCTTTAGCAGAAAGTGTAGCAGTTGAATAATATTATAATTTCCATTTTTTTAAATGTGCCTCTCAACAAGACAATGCTTAAAGCATTATGTATTACTTATATTCATCTGGGTATATCAAGAGCTTTTTAATGTGATCATTAACTGTAAATATTTTAAAATATGTCAATCAATGATGCATTTGTATTTTAATCTCATTGGCATTTTCCTACCTGGGAATAAAATGCTTAATTACTACCATGAATTTTGATGTATTTTGCATTTGTTTTCTCTACTTTTCCTTTTATAATGAAATAACTAGATCTGAATTCCTTAATAAGGAAATAACGAAAACCAAAAAGAATGCAGTGTCTACCTGAATAAAATGGTAATTGACAAGTAAAGGTAAATGGGTGAAACCTCATGGCTTTGTTACTGCTAGAGAATTTTAAAGGATAATTGTTGCTAAAAAGAAGTAAAAGAAGAAGCAGAAGAAACAGAAGCAGAAGCAACAGCAGCAGGAGGAGGAGGAGGAGGAAAGAAGGAGGAGGAGCGGGGAGGAGGAAAGAGGAAGAGGAGGAAAAAGGAGAATAAAGAGGAGGAGGACCATGTTTGAGTGTATTTTTAAAGTATATGTTAAAGGATCTTATTGTTTGGGACATATTTTAAGAGGGAGTGATGCCCGCCAGTCAATAATGAAATTGGTTCCAATCTAAGCCACTGTTTTCCTTTTATGTGATAATGTCATGTAAGTTTTATATCAACCAATATTTAAGCTTCACTTATCTGCAACCAAACGTTTGATCTTTCCTACTGTGTCTGAAGAACAGAGCTCCTTTATTCTGTTCCCTGGGATTGTATAATTTTTGAGTTTTTAGGACCATCCTGGCAACTAAGTCATCTGGCATTCATTTATTGCATTATCACAGTATCGGCATGCTTTTGTCTCCCAGGCTATGATCATGCTTGAACCTTTCTTATCTTTTTTCATTTCTCCATTCTCTGTGAGCTTAAAGAAAAAAAAGACCAATTATTTGGCTACATAAAAATTAAAACTTTTAAATATAGTAAACCATAAATAAAATTAAACCAAAATTAGAAAACTAGAAAATATTTACAATAAATATGATAGATAAATAATTGGTGACTAGTATATAAAGGCCCACAGATTGCTAAGTAAAACAATAAGCTTCCCAATATACATAAATAGGGATAGGCTATGAACAGAGAGTATAGAAATGACAAAATTCAATAGATAAATAATGTATTTTAGTGTAACCTCGTTAATTATAAAATTAAAATCAAATCAATAATGAGGTAATTTTCATTGTAAGTAAATTGGACAAACAATAATTTAAAATAATGTTACCCAATAAGGAATTGAGGATTTTGAGAAATGGGATATTTTTAATTGTACTTGTAAAATTATATACTTACAGAAATTATAAAATATTTAATTATACATAGTAAGCTGGAAATTAAATTATTGATTCTAAATATGGTTTCTGTGGAATTGTTCAAAATGATTAATATACAAAAGTGTGAATAAAATATTCAAAAATATAAAATATAAAGCCTGTATAAAAGGCTTATATCCCTAAGATAATGAAATATGGATAGAAATAAAGTACCACCAAATTAAAATAAACATAAACATTGGCTGCATAGTTACAGGAGGTATTTCCATTCTTCAATTGGCAAATATTATAACTATTACAAATCATGTATTAATCTTCATGTATATGAGAAGGTTTAAAATATGTGGGGAAATGCTATGTTAACTAAAAAAACAGTTACAAAATGCAATGAACATTTAAATTTTATTTTATTGATTTAAATTTATTTATTTGAGAAAGGGGGTCTGCTCTGGTCACCTAGGCTGGAGTGCAGTGGCACAATCTTGGCTCACTACAACCCTCACCTCTCAGGTTCAAGCAATTCTCCTGCCTCAGCCTTCCGAGTAGCTGGGATTACAGGCACCTGCCACAATGCCCAGCTAATTTTTTTTTCTTCTTGATATTTTTACTAGAGTTGGGATTTCACTATGTTGGCCAGGCTGGTCTCGAAATCCTGACCTCAAGTGATCCACCTGCCTCAGCCTCCCAAAGTGCTGGGATTACAGGCATGAGCCACTGTGCCCGGTGCATGAACATTTTAACCTCAAGTATGATCAAATAGATAATTTTTTAAAATGAAAGAACATACACTAGTGTTCAAATAAATTTTCTCTCAATAGTAGAATTTAAAATTCAAAGCACCTTTGCTTTTAATATTGTTAGGCTTTTCACATTTTCTACAGTGAGCACTTCTTTTATTATTTAAAAAGAGCAAGTTTTCTTGTTCTGCTTTATCTTTCCTTTTTTCAGTAGAATTTCTGTAAAAAATAATCAAAATTTGCTCTCTTTACTTTCCACTTTCCATTTTCAGCCATTTTCATCACACTTTCGCCTCTGGTAAGTTGCAGAAGTTGCCCTTACGAAGATTATTTATTGTGTCATCTTTGAATAGTCATTTTATTTGAAGTCTCCTTAAGTCCTTATGTTAATTCCAGATTACATCACTTTTCCCTCTTAAAATTTTTCTTCAGCTTCTTTAGAAATCTTTCCCAGTTCGTCTAACTCTATCTCCTTTATTCTTCTAACTCTATCTCTGACTACAGTTAAAATGTTAGTGTCTCTACTGTACCAGGAGACACTGGCACTTCTCTACTTACTCTGCACCTTCAAACAAAAACTTCCAGAGTTCTATGATTGTCACTGGAATCTTCAAGCTGACTGTTTCAGAGTATTTCTTTCAAACTCACACACTTTGTCTAAACTAGGGAGGCAGACACATCTACTGCTATATTCTCTGGCTAGGTCCAAATCAGAATAAACATTAAACCTATCTCCCATCTGGCCTCTATTGCCCTAAAATTGATTACAACACCACCAGCCTACAACGCAATAAATCTCAGCGTAGTTATACTAAGCCTTCACCCTTTCACTAAGTCATGCTACATCTATCTACACAATTGGTCTCCAAACACGTCATTGATCTCCATTGGTCATCATTTCTGACCTAGATTAATTCAGTATCTTCCTCAGGAGCTTCTACCTCCCTGCCCTTCCCTTTATTACATTATCCACACTGCCATGAACCGATCCATTTAAAGCTGATTGTATCTCCTGAATTCAACTCTTCACCCATGCTATCGAGATCAATCTCCTTGCCATGGCACACAAGACACTGGAGTCCAGTTCTTGCTGATGTCTTCATCCTCCTGTCCTATAATTTCTCCCCTCCTACTTCCTGCTTCACTAATGCTGACCTTTTGTAAGTCTGTAGACTAGCACACTATAGAAGGCTGAGCTTCATGGCTAAGACCATGGACTGTAAATCAGATTGTGTTTGTGGTCCAGCTGTACCACATACTAGCTGCCTAAGTTGGGGGTATTTGCTTAATTTATCTATGCTGACATTTCTTGTTTATAAAATGTAGAACATAATTGTATCTACTTTAAAGGGCTTATTGTCAGAAATATGAAGACAGATGAAGTGCTTACAATAGTGCTTGGCACATATTGAACGCTTGAAAATTGTGAGCATCTATTTGTTCATATTGATCCTTCTGCCTAGAATGATTCTCTGCCCTTTGGATCATCTAGGAATAACTATCCTTGAACAATTAGCTGATTATCACTGCTTCGAAGATGTCTTATTTGATACCTTACACCAACTCCTAGTAGAGTTTATCACTTTTTATTTTCTATAGCATCTTACTATATGCAGCGTTTGGTCCTATACATTATCATAATGTTCAAAAATCTCTTTATATGCTCTGCCTTCTTATAACTCAGTACTCTTCAACAGAACTTTGTGTGATGATAGGAAAGTTATCTATCTTGCCTTAAAATATGGCAGCTGCTAGCCACGTGTGGCTTTAGTAGCCACTTGAAATGTTGATAGTGTGATGGAGAAATTAAATTTTTAATTTTATTTAATTTTAATTAATCATCTAGTGACTAATGTATTATACAGCAGTGCTCTAGTCTATGGTTTGGGAAGGAGGGACTTGTATAATATATTCTCTTTACCACATAACACAGTATGTCACAGAAAATGCCCCGTGAAAGCTTATGAATTTCAACAGACCTAGGAACCAACTCTGCAGTTGGAGTGCTCTATCTCACAGAAATTGATATATGCAGCTCCTGGAAAAATGATGTTGTTTAAAGTCCCACTTCAACTGGACATGTTAACATCTGTTTTTATAATTTTTCTTTGTGATGAATGTTTCTTCATCTTCTGAGAGCAGTCAGAACTTGTTTCATGAAGAACACCTAAGTACCCCACGTTTATTCACAGTTGCCATTTTAATAATTAAAATAATTTTCCAAGTTCAATTTGACAGAAAACTGGGATTTCTTTAGTAAACTTGTTCTTGATCTATCCATAAAGACATTTTACTGCATTTTTTCTACGGTCTTTGTCTATTTTATTTACTTAAGTTATTTAATGATTCAATGCAGCAAGACAAACATGACCATGTTTAAAGTAGAAGTTCAGCAATGATTTGTAATCAAATAAAAAAAACAACAAATAACAAATATAGGCCCTGCTTTTACTCCTTTCAGTTGAGATTTCTTGTATATGAAGGTTCTAATATCTTCAAAGACATTAAAGAGGCACTTGTGCTCTTTTCCCCCATGCTAGAGCCTTTATACGTGTAGACACAATATAAATATTTAGTAATGTGACATCCAAAAAGACGCCTAATGAATACAAAGCACTTCAAGACAATAAAAAAATTATAGAAAGGAACAAAAACAATTCTACAATAAAGATGCAAAAATACGTAACTGGCACATGTAATGATTTTAGCTTTTGATAGGTAAATCTATTTTAAGCTATTATTCCAAAACTACTAGTAAAATCTTGAGTTTGGCTGAATGAGTGGAAGGTAGAGAAGAGTTCAGCCAAATAAAATGTCAGGCATTTCAACTTTTATAACTCAGTGGCACGTACACAGATGGAGAACTGACAAGAGATTTAACACAGGGCAAACCTGTACTAAAAACGATGCCTTTGTTGATACTGTAAATAGAAAGCAGGCACTCCTATTTTCCAGCAATTGGAAAAGTCATGAATGTTCTAAATGACTTAACTTCCTCTAGACTTCAGGTTGTGAACACAAGGCCAAGTTTCAAAACTCTGAATATAACTTTGTCCTGGGAATCTAGAAATTTTTTTCTTAACAAATAAAACAAAACAAACAAACAAACAAACAAAAAAACAGGCTTTTAAAGTATAATGCTTCTGATTTACTCATTTCAGAAAAGTATTTTTAAATAACAAATCCTAAGTCCTTTCGTATTTATCATGGTAGCCCAGAAAGAAAATATTGTATGAATGAAATGATAATGAAAGTCCAAAGGCATAAAATTGTTTAGATTTAGCGTATACATATGGTCAAAATTCCTTTTTAATGAAAATATACTATAATTGTATTCAAGTAACTTATTTTGATGTGCTTTAGTGTTAAAATCAATTATTCAACTCACAGAAACTTTTCATGTTTAAATTATAGGATCATCCATAAGAATGGTTACAGTGAGCAAGAATGCATGGAGTTCAAAGCAGTAATTTACAGTAATACATTGCAATCCATCCTAGCTATTGTGAAAGCCATGACTACCCTTGGAATTGATTATGTAAATCCCAGAAGTGCAGTAAGTACGCAAATAATGACAGCTGTATGTCCTGCAATAGAGTTTGAGCCATAAGAGGACTTAATAAGTTCATAGTATTAATCTATACCCAAAATTTAAAAATATGAAACATGAATTTTGAAACATTAATCATGTTTTGTGTAAGATTCCTTATTTTCCTTGAAGTGAAACATTTTTACTGTATACTATTATTCAACATTAGTTGTTTTCCTGAGGATTAAACTTAATATCAAATAATATACCATAACAAATAAAAATATTGTTTACGATTGCTAAATACAAAAGTTTATGGCATAAACACAATTTGCAATATCTCTACATTAATTTTTTTAGTTATGTCATTTCAAAGAGACTAAAAATGTTTAATAATAACACAACAATTATAATTAATGTTTGATGATGATTACAAAGTCTGTGTGGCAACAGGGAAATGATTATAATGCTAAGTTTTTAAAAAAAGAATTCAAATTGTAGGAGCAAGCAAATGTTTGTATATTAAGTATATTCAAGTAGTCATAGTTCTGTTTGTAAGGTAACAACAAAATTATTTTCTCCCTACTTTATATTTTGCTATATAGTTATTTTATATTAAAATACATTTGAAATCTACTTACTTTAAAAGTTTATAAGCAAATATATAGAAGTATTTGGCAAATGAAACTTATAGTATTATCCAAAGAACCATAGTTGACCCCACCCAAAAAAGAGTAACTGAGTAGAATCCACAAGAAGAACTCACCCATTTCCATATGTCCCTTCCAGGAGCAGCTGGGCATCTGGTTACCTCCAGAGGATGCCAGTTGAATGCCTACCAATGTAATTCTTGGAAACCTTGCTATAGAAACAATAAAAATAGAGAACAAAAGCATAGTAAGGATAAAGAAAGAGGAGTCATTTGAACTCCCTCACCCAGCTTAGTGGACCTTATAAATGGCCACTGGATCTTGTAAATGACCACTAGAAATCATTACAATTAAAACAAACAAACAAACAAACAAAGGCGGCTTTTCCATGCTCTTAATGTAAAGAAAGGGTAAATCCCCTTTTTCTTGTCACTTTTCTTCAAAGAACAAAGAAATGCTAAGTATGGTCTTCAGGGAAATAGTTTATAAAGCAAGGAGTCAGGTATTTTACTGATTCCCATTTCTAGCTTTCTCCACAGTTTGCTCCAATCTATCTCTCTGGCTACAGTTTCCCGCTCATGTGTAAAAGTGGAACTTGGAGGAGCTGAACTCCAAGATCCTTTTACTCTTTATCTCTCTATGACTTAGTGATCATGTTCTTATTTAAGTGTAGTTCAGTTATGGATCTGAACCTTGGCTTTTTCTAAGATACTCGGATTTTAAATTGACTCTTAAGAGACGACATAGCATAACCACCTTAATTTAAAAAACAAGGCTCAAAGAAGATTAGTTTGGTTTACATTAAGTAGCTAGAGTTTATGGCAAAACCCACTTCTCCTGGATTCCATTATAGTGTTTTTTGCTTTTAAAGGATTTAATGATTAGAAATATTTTATCTTTTTATCTTAGGCAATAATAGTCACTAAAATAGATGTACATTCTTAATTCCTCTGAGAATGATTTAATGATGTTTAAATTTGTAGATGCAATATGGTATTCCATGCATTTGTGTCAGAGAAGTTAGAAATCACCTTGCCTATTGCTACTTATTTAATTATACTGTATCCTTCATATGACCCAGAGTTTGTGAAAAAGTGATGTTCTGATCACGAAAGACCTGAGATTTGACCGGGTGTGGTGGCTCATGCCTATAATCTCAACAGTTTGAGAGGCTGAGGCAAGAGGATTACTTGAGCCCGGGAGTTCCAGACCAGTCTGAAAAATATAACCAGATCTTGTCTCTATTTAAAAAAAAGAAGAAGAAGAAGAAGAAGAAGAAGAAGAAGAAGAAGAAGAAGAAGAAGAAGAAGAAGAAGAAGAAGAAAAAGAAAAAGAAAAAAAAATTAGCTAGGCATGGTGGCGTGTACCTGTAGTCCCAGCTACTTGGGAGGCTGAGGTGGGAGTTTCACTTGAGTTTGGGAGGTCAAGGTTGCAGTAGCTGTGATGTTTGCCACTGCACTCCAGCCTGGGCAACAGAGCAAGACCCTGTCTTCAAAAAAAAAAAAAAAGAGAGACGTGAGATTTATTAGTAAAAGTCTTAATGATTTGACATACAGGGGAAGTGAAAATAATAAACTCTACACATTGCTGCCATCATGCTAATTAAAAATAAAATACAGTTTATTCAAACTGTCCCTCGAATAGTGTAAATAGAGCAACTTAAGCAGCACCTCGCCATTGCCATAACTCTCAGGAGTACCTATGTCCTCAACTATCAGAACATCACAATTGTCAGGCACAACGTAGTTCATATTTTTATTTCAACTGATGTAAACTCTAGCAGCTTCAACTGCATTCTAGTACTTGATTTTGAGATTAATATACTCTGACCTGTTTAAAATTGTTTATTTAACAGATTGATTGCTAAACACTACCTACATGTGACTTTCAGAGTTCTGATTAGCTCTCAATTATTTATACAAGTACATATGCTTTTACACAACCATTTGCACACCACCACACAGATTGCCAAAGAGAGGAAGTTCTGATAGAAAATTTATGTGAGCTTTATTAGTCACTGGGTCTATAAGTTTGGACAACTTAACCTCTCTATATTTCAGTGTCTGCTTCCACAGAATGTTATGGTTTTCCTCCTTGAGTTACAATGACTATTAAAAGAGGAAGCAAAAACATAAGAAATCTACTATAATACAGAGTATTATAGAATGAAAATTTTCAATAAATATTAGGTATTATTATTTTTCAATACTTGTTTTGAATATAGGCTCATTAAAATTTATGTAGTGAAATCTATGCATCCAACATCATTTGAAAAAATTATTTTTTAATAAACTATTTATGTGGTAGACATTTAGTTGGATACTGGGAATGTAGTGAGGGCTTAGCAGTAACTGAGATGGAAATAATATTTGTCATCAGGAGAGGATAGCTTGATGTTTAACAAATAATTACAAATGATACGCTATTTCAAAAAGGCTGTGTGACTAAATGTGGAGCTCCATCCTTGCTGAAAGAAGGTAATACTAAGAAGGGGAACACTAACATTAAATGCGGATGGAAAAGAACTAATTAGTTTGGTTTTGGAAATGAGTTTGTAAGTTATATTTGATATCTACATATGTAAGCAATTACAAACGTGCATTTGAAGCCCAAAATAGACACTTTGTCTAGAGATCTAAATCTAGGTGTTTTTGGCATGCCATTATACTATGGCATATAATTAATACTAAGAAAGTAGGATGGAATAGATGAAGCACTTAGATTAACAAGGGAAAGGTATTAGGGATAACAGAGTCTAGGGAAGAGTGTTAAAAAAAAAACACAATATTTTCTGCTCACTTGTTAGGAAAAGAAAACTTCAGGGGAGAGGATAGAGGAGTAAAAGGAAATCAGAAGTATGAAATCACAGAATTCAAGAGAAGTGTTCCAAAGGGAATTACAGACATTGAAAAGTCTTGAGAAGTCAAGAAAGGAGACTATTAAATAGAATCTATTGGATTTAGAAATATGGAGCCATTGGGAATATAGTGAGAGAGGTTTCAGAAGAATGGTGGACTCCTACTCCTGTGGAGTATGTGGAAAAATTAGAATAGGCTATTGGAACAGTTAAGGGCAATATTTTCAGGACCTATAGCCAAGGAGTAGGAGAGAGATGGGATATGTAGTTAGAGGGGAAGCAGCTAAATGGGGCTTGTTCTCATTGGTTGTGGTTTAGTATTTGATAGACTTATATTTCATAAGCATAAAACTTGAAAAGAGGGTTAAACTGAAGAAAGAGGAAAGGAGAAATAATGAAGATACTTAGTAAATAACTACTCATCCTTTTGCATATTATTATATCCTATTTTGGAGCATATAGAATCCACTCAACCAACATAAAAGAATGCTGAAAATTATAACACTTTTACTACATAATTTGAATGGTGTTGTCATCATCTTGGACATAGAACCCCACAAAGTAAACTCTACAATATGAACCAAAAAGCAGCAACTGATTCCTCAAGATGTTCTACAATTGAAGTTCTGTGATCAAATCCATTTGATATATATGCATACAACAACAACTTGGAAATTTTCAACCAATATTACTACTGAAAGATTCTGAAAACCCAGTAGCAACAAAATATGGCATTTTTAACTTAGCGTTTC
This sequence comes from Rhinopithecus bieti, assembly GCF_001698545.2. Classification (NCBI taxonomy): domain Eukaryota; kingdom Metazoa; phylum Chordata; class Mammalia; order Primates; family Cercopithecidae; genus Rhinopithecus; species Rhinopithecus bieti. The sequence goes on along the minus strand of NW_016807158.1, from coordinate 3,869,895 downwards.
TCACAATTACTAAGTAAATGACAAAGCCTTCCTTTCTTTTGATGTTTTTTTTCGTGATCTTTGGAAATATGACTGTAGGGTTCAGAATAAGTTCCACAAAGTTCTAAGACTACCTGGGATACCTAATATTAATGATGAAGGTCTGAGTAATCTGCAGGGAAAACACATATTTTCTATACAATGTAGTCCCAAAGTTACACAATCTTAAGAGAATGAAGATGGGTTGATAGGTGCAGCAAATCACCATAGCACATGTATACCTATGTAACAAACCTTCATGTTCTGCACATGTATCCCAGAACTTAAAGTAAAATAAGAAATGAATGAATAAATAAAAGAAATATTCTTAAAGAGAGAGAGAGAGAGAGAGAGAGAGAAAGAGAGAGAATGAGCCATTCCAGGCCCACTGTAATTCCCAAGCCTTTCCAAATACCTCATAGGGAAATAAAGCTTATTTGGGATGCCACTCAAATCCACAGGGTGTTATTTGAAAAATGTGGCAGACAGGATGATTAGAGAAGTCTTCATTGAGGAGGTGGTATTGGGAAGAGACTTGAGTGAAAAAGAAAGTGAACCACAGGAAGGACATGGAGGGAACAACTGTTGAAATGCGTTGAAATGGGGGCTTGGTGAATTCAAGAAGCAACAAGTTGTTCGGTGAATCTTGAGTCTTGGGGGCAGGGAGAGAAAGGGAGAAAAGAGGGAAAGAGGGGGTCAAAACATGTCGAGCCTTGTGAGTCACAGTAAGGGATAAGGGATTTGGGTTTTGAGTTTTGAGTGTGGTGAGAAATTACTAGAGATTTAAAATATAACAATAAAATAGTAGGACTTAAGTGTTCAATCAGTTTGGCCATTATGAGAAGATAACTTTTTGTTATACCTATACATTTTGGTGTTATATATTTTAAAAATTCACATTTGATGGGTAGGCTCAATCCCTTAAAAGCTTTAAAGAATTTTAAATTTAAAGAATTATTTAAATTATACCAGCTTTTCAATAAGCACAGAAGAACATCAAGAATTGAAATACACTATGTTCAATAAAGTGTTATTTATGGTTAAAAAAATAACAACCGTATATTGCCAGAGATTCTTAATGCAGTCAGAACAGTTGCATCACCTTGAAGCTTTTAAAAGCTACCTTTGCAGGGCCTGATATGCAGAGATTCTGATTCATTTTGTTTAGGTTGCAGTTCTGCTATCAGCATTGTTAAGGGTACACCATATGCTGATGATGTGCAGCCGGGATTGAAAATCCTCTCCATGGGCTCCACCTATGCATGCATAAATTTAAAAGTAAAAGGTCTGGAGACACAAAAACCAACCTGATAGGATAACTTGCCTTTGTGGGAGGTAGTAGGATTGAAGTGGTCAAGGGAGACTTTGTAACATTTAAGTGTTTAGAACTATATTCATCATACCTCTACAAATAAAGTATATTGAAATTTAAAATAGAATATTTTTTTTTAAAAAGGAAGGCCAGATATGGTGGTTCACGCCTGTAATCCCAGCACTTTGGGAGGCCGAGGTGGGCCGATCACGAGGTCAAAAGATGGAGACCATCCTGGCCAACATGGTGATACACTGTCCCTACAAAGAAAAAAAAATCAGCTGGGTGTGGTGGCGGACATCTGTAGTCTCAGCTACTTGGGAGTCTGAGGCAGGAGAATCGCTTGAAAGTGGCAGGTGGAGGTTGAAGTGAGCCTAGGTTACGCCACTACACTCTAGCCTGGGTGACAGAGCAAGACTCCATCTAAAAAATAAAAATAAAATAAAAAAGAAAAAAGAAAAAAAGAAAGAAAAGAAGAGAAAAAGAAAAAAGGAAGAAATGAAACTGTGTTTGTTTGTAAAGCTATGCTGAGAAGATGTATAATTTTTTCTCCTTAGGGATAAAACTGTGTAGTGGTTGTTTTATTGCATCATTTGTTCTAAACAGCACTTTAATAGTGGAAGGAGCCAATAGCATGACGCTAGCAAAAGTGACCAGAGCATATTTCGCTGAACTTGCAGTATTCTTTCATATCCATTTAATAGAGAAATGGGGTTTTAAAAATCTATCCTGTGTTGATGCAGGAAAATCAGGTTGAGACTTGATTTGGCCATTTGTTGACAAAAAAGCCAAACTCTGTAAAATACTTGAAGAGATTTATTTTGAGCCAAATGTGAGGGCCATGACCCATGGCATAGCCTCAGAAGGTCCTGAGAACATATGCCCAAGGTAGTTAAGTCATAGCCTGATTTTATACATTCTATGGGGATAAAAGTTACAGGCAGATATCAGTCAATACATGCAAGGACCAGAAAGGTAGGATAACTTGAAGCAAGACCTTCCAGTCATAGGTGGATTCAAACATTTTGTGATTGGTAATTGGTCGAAAGAATTAAGTCATTGTCTAAAGGCCTAGAATGAATAGAAAGGAGTCTCTGGGTTAAGAGGTTGTGGAGACCAAGGTTCTTATTATATAGATGAAGGCTCATAGGTGGCACCCTTAGAGGCAATCGATGGCAAATATTTCCTGTTTAGACCTTTAAAAAGTGCTAGACTCTCAGCTAATCTCACAAGGATCAGAAAAGGACTTGAAAAGGGAAGGGGATTCTCTACACAGTGTAAGTTTTCCCCACAAAAGACAGCTTTTATTTTATTGTTATTTTCTTTTATTCTTTTATATATGCCAAAAAAATATATTTGGGGATAAAATAATTTATTTCAGGGCCTGCTCTATACTGGAGTCAGGTCGGAATTTGGAATCTTATTGCTATAAAGAGTCAGTTTTATCCGTCCTGAGATTATCTGTTTTACTGTTAATGCTGATGAGTTGTGCCTGAATTCCAAAGGGAGGAGGGCCTAATGAGGCACGTCTGACCCCACCCTTCCTATCAGGCCTGACCTAGTTTTTCAAGTTTCCCTTGGAATTCTCTTGGCCAAAAGGGATTTCTGTTGGTTGTGGGGCTTAGAATTCTGTTGCTTGGGGGACTCAGAATTTTGTTTTGGGTTTACACATTGAATATGTGGACCAATGATCATCTGATCAGCTTACTTTTAACAATAAAAGCTGATTGTGAAGAAAGATAGAATAAGTTTTGTTGTTGTTGTTGTTGTTTTACCCTTACCTGTGTCTCTTTAACAATAAGTGACATACCCTTATTTTTTATACAAAGAGCAAGCAGATTCTTGATAAAATGGTAGAATAAAACTGTAGTCAGTTCAAAATAATAATAATCTGAATTGTATCAGAAAAGCAGTAAGTTCTTATTGAACATACTTCATTGGTAGTGTCAGAGACATTCGAAGTAGAGCAACTTCATCTTAAATAGGAGCTGAGGAAAATGAGACTCAGACCCACTGGGCTTCATTCCCAGACAGTTAAGGCATTCTAAGTTACAGGGTGAGATAGGAGGTTGGCATAAGATGCCGACGTAGTGACGTTGCTGATAAAACAGGCTGCAGTAAAGCAGCTGGCCCAAACCCACCAAAACCAAGATGGCCATGAGAGTGACCTCTGCTTGTCCTCACCGCTATACTCCCACCAGCACCATGACAGTTTATAAATGCCATGGCAATGTCAGGAAGTTACCCTACATGCTCTATCAAGGGGAGGCATGAAGAATCCACCCCTTGTTTAGCATATCATCAAGAAACCATAAAAATGAGCAACCAGCAGCCCTCAGGGCTGCTCTATATATGGAGTAGTCATTCTTTCATTTCTTTACTTTCTGAATAAACTTGCTTTCACTTTGCTCTACGGACTCGTCCTGAATTCTTTCTTGTGTGAGATCCAAGAACCCTCTCTTGGGATCTGGACTGGGACCACTTTCCTGTCGCAGTAACAGCCTGACATGGCACAAAAGGTGCTTGTGTTTGACTCATATTCTGATGCTTATTGTATATACTGGTTTACTGGTTTCTAAAAGTTTGAGCGTTTTAGATTCCTCACATGTAAAATGGAGAAAATATAGTGTCTATCTCATAGTTGTGAGGATTATGTTAGATATTTTATGTATAGTTTTGTAAACTGTAATAATATGCACCAGGAGGATTATGAACTCAAAAGGATATCAGCTTTGGAGGCTGACAACAAGGTTAAGTTCAGACTTCTCCATTTGCCTGGACTATTACCACAGTCAATTTAATTATTCTGAAACTCAACCTCTTAATCTTTAAAAAAAAAAAATTGTCATAAAGCTATTTAGATTATTAGCTAAAATAAATTACAGACTATAGTATTTATACTATAAACTCAATATATATTTGACTATAGTATTTATACTTAAACTCAATAAACTTCTATTTCCTTCTTCCCTGGTAAGCTCCAGATCTTATCCCAACAGGACTAAGACAATAATTCCTTGCTTTGCATAAAAAATTCTCACCTCTGCCCTACTGGTTTATTCCAAAGGCATGCAATCAACAATACCTACAGGGATGTTCAAAAATATTAAATGGATCCAAATGTTTACCATTCTTTATTTGTATGATTAAGAGGAGGTAACCTGATGACAAAAAATATTACATATTAATTTTTTGAAAAAATACAATTTTAGAATAACGAATTCATTTCCCATTTTTACTCTAATTTTTTTTTTTTTTTTTTTTTTCTGGAGACAGGGTCTGGCTCTGTCACCTACGCTGGAATGTAGTGGTGCAATCTCTGCTCACTGCAACCTCTGCCTCCCAGGCTCAAGCAATTCTCCCACCACAGTCTCCCTAGTAGCTGGGACTACAGACATGCACTACATCCCTGACTAATTTTTTTGTAGGAGAAATTTTGCCATGTTGCCCAGACTGGTCTCAAACTCCTGGACTCAAGTGATCTACCCACCTCAGCCTCCCAAAGTACTGGGATTACAGGTGTTAGCTACTATGCCTGGCCTACTCTAATTTTTACTTGGCTTTTTTTTCTAGAAAAATTCATGGCAATGATTAAAAAAAGAAGAAAATAGCAGATTAAATCAGGTTAATTTTTCTTTTACCTTGGTATAATATGTAGACCTTCTGCAAACTCAATATGAATACAGCAAAGTATTATTATCCTTCTTGATATCATATTCAGAAGTCAGTGATATATTTCAAAATATGCTAATTTCTTCACATAATATTTTATAGTTTTTGCAAAGGAGAACTCTTCTGGACATCAACCAGCCATGAGAAACTTTAGTTCTATTTACCTCGATATAGTTTAAAAAGATGTTTGGTGGAATTATTAGCTAAAGGAATAAGATTAAAATCATCCCATTAAAATACTCTATTAGAAAACAGAGTATGTGATTCCAAATAATACATTCTTATTCTCACCAAAACATTGTTCTAGGAGGACCAACGACAACTTTATGCAATGGCAAATACCCTGGAAGATGGTGGCATGACGCCTCAACTGGCTGAGGTAATAAAACGGCTGTGGAGAGATCCGGGAATTCAGGCCTGCTTTGAAAGGGCATCTGAGTATCAGCTCAATGACTCAGCAGCTTAGTAAGTGAATTCACTTTAAGGGGAATTGAAGGTAAAACATTTAAAATTAAGAATTATAATTCTGCATACTTTGCATTTGTAAATGCAAATGAAGAAAATAAATGGTGTTACATTTTATTAGAGTAAAATAAAAAGCAATTGAAGAGAAATGAAAATGAGCAAGGTGACATAATGAGATGTAAGAAAATATAAGCAGGGGAGCATTTTAAATAACTAAGTTTAAAACTGTCCGAGAAGATATTATGTTGCAAATATCTTCTCTTGATTAAAAAGAGTTAACCATTAAGCATAGCCTTTCACACTTATACAGTCTGGTGACATGCACACTGAGGTTTTGGGCTATTCAGTTCATCTCTATTCATATTAGTGAAATCATCTCCTAGGTTAAGTTTATTAATGACACGTGCCTTGGCTCACTGGGTTGATGACCTTGATACAAAATTCTAGAAGAAATTAATGAATTGATTTCCAAAACACTTATATACCAGGGGATTCTTCTGGAGTCTCAAAAAATTGTATAAATTTCACTGCTTATATCATCCATTTAGTACTAATTAACCATAAGGAAATTAGGGGCTTGTGACACTATAATTTCATTATTAAAGTGATTTAAAATTTTCTTTTAGTGCTGGGCACAGTGGCTCATGCCTGTAATCCCAGCATTTTGGGAAGCCATGGCAGGCAGACAGCTTGAGCTCAGGAATTTGAAACCAGCCTGGGCAACATAGCAAAGCCAAGTTGCTTCAAAAAAAAAAAAAAACAAAATTAGCCAGGTGTGGGGGCACATGCCTGTAGTCCCAGCTTCTTGGGAAGCTGAGACAGGAGGATTGCTTGAACCCAGGAGGTCAAGGCTTCAGTAAGCAGAGATTGCACCACTGCACTCCAGCCGGGGCAAAAGAGCAAGACCCTGTCACCAAAATAACCCCAAAAACAATTCTTTTAGTAAGTGGTTCCTAAGATAGCCCTGCCACTACATGCCTGCAAGATATGTGCATATGTAAATACAATCTAATTACTCATTTTCTATTTCCATTCATGCATATGTGTGAAAAAGTATAAATATACTTCTTTTGATGAACTCCTCCCACCAACAGAACCTACTAGCATCATTTAATTAAACAAAAGCAAAACAGTAATATAAAAGTGAAACAAATGAAAAAGATCAGTAAAGACAGAACAATGAAGCTTGTGTGACACTTCAGATTTTTAATCGCTGATGGACAGAATGATTATGGAGAGAAATAAGCTATATAAATTCTAGGGAAAAAATTCTGTAATTATTCATTCTTCTTTATTTTAGACCCCAATTTCAAAGGACACATTGCTTTTGGAGGAAAGAGTTTTTCCTAGCTCTCTGATGAAGGAGAGAATGAATCTCATTTTGTGATTATATCAACTTGAATAACTTTTCATAAGTGTCTCAGCACCTACCACATTTTAATAGTAAAAGGGATCTCTGCAGTGGAGTAAAACATTGCTTTTCTATACTATTCATTGGTAAGGGTAGTCACAATGAGTAAGAAGCTGAATTGTGGAATATTCCCATAAAATCTTGCTCAGTAAAGCTCTGGGTAGAGAGCCAGAGAGAAAGATAGATTAAAGTGGGCTCTCATTAATATATTTAGTCTTGTACAAACCACATAGTTAAAATGGGCAAATAAATGGCATTTTATTGTATTTTCTAGTATTTAATTTTAATTTTTTCCTTTATGTAAACACTTAAAGTATGTTTTACACTGGGACTATCTACTCCATTATAAATTCATAGTAAAATTTTAAATCTGTTCATCAAGTTAAAAACAATTAAACAATATAAATTTGCATTCATTTCATAAATGTTTCCTGTATTGTAATAGTTTTCAACCACCCAGATTACTGCAGGTGCAATAGAATAACAAAAGAAAAGCTGATATTCCCTGTTTCAGAGAAATTTCATACATAAGCCAAAAAGTAATAATAATAATAATAAAGTGTTATTTTTTTTTTCTGCTCTTAGGTGTCCTTAAAATGAAAGCTTGCTGAGAAAGGTAGTTGAATGGTCATTGCTTTCCTCCAGAAATTAAGAGCAGATTTTTTTCAAACACTGAATTATACTGGAAAACTAGATATAAAATGAGATTGGTACTACAATTTATCTATTTCATATACATTATATAGAGCAAGGTCTCTAATACTTTTTTTCTTTTCTTTTTTTTGGTATAAGTAAGATACTTCTTGTTTCCTCAAATATAGAGATCCTTCAAGTTAAGGCTAACAAAAAAGTGAATATAATCAGAATAAGGGAAAGGAATGCCATAGTTGGCAACATAACCTCATCAGTTCCAGAACATTGAAAGGAGAGGGGTATGGCAGGGACAATCAGAGGAAACATTTTAGTTGACAGCATGGTTTACTAATTGCAGTAAAGCCATGTAGTGTGCCTTTAAAATTCCACATGCTTTAAGAATTACCATAGACTACACCAGGAAAAATCCTAGTTTAAATAATTGGAAAATAATTTAGTACTTTTCAATGATCAGATTCATACATGTTAAGGGCCTCTATTTGGTTGGCGCTTTAGATTATAGGCTTGAACTCCCACATTCTATATTTGTTTATTTAAATAAGCATTTTAAATGCAAATTTGTCAGTCTGCTAATGCTTCTGCTTTGCTTGAAATCATTTATACATGCAAATAAATGTGTCCTTACCAAGGCTTTCATTTAGCTATTATGAAATGAATGTAATCTTTATTTTGGTAGGTATATTTTTGGTGTTTTTTTGTTTGTTGTTTCTCTTGCATGAACTGACCAACAATATACTTATCACACATGCAGGCTTAGTTAATAGAAAATTCACAAAGGGATTTGCTTGCCAAAATAGAAAATAAATACACTAGCAAATTCTGCCAGTACTTTCTCTAATACATTTACATCTTGATGTATCACTCTTTTTTCAAAAGAAAACTTAAGCTTTTTTAGACTAAAACAAGGCTGTTTTCATATTATATATGTTATACTATATATAGAAATTTTCATATTATATATGTTATGTGTTTCTAAGGTGTGATTTTTACTCTTGGCAAAATCCCTTTGGGACACTTGTCCACCCTTAATTTGTTTCAGCTTAAAAGGAAAAGCTCCTCCAAGAATAAATTACCTATATTAATAATGAATTTTTTAAAATAATAAAATGGTTTTGTTTTTTCAATCTTTGTGCTAGGTGCTAAGGCATAACAGCTTCTCAGCATAATCACTGAACAAACAATTTTTAACACTAACATTCAGCTGGATTCTACCTCACACATTCTGCCTCAATGGAAGCATTCGAATCTTATCTTTCTATAAATGTGGTTCAGTGTAATGGTGAAATGTGTCATAAAAGCATTACCATGCTATTACTATTTGTATCTAAAATTTGTACAGAAATAGTGATATTGCTAAGCCACTAAAAGCTGAATATCTACAGTCTAGACCACTGGCTTTCAAATTATTTTTAAAGCAATAAAACACTTTTTTTAGTATAAAGACATTATCTGGTTTCAAGAGTTAGGAAGCTGAGAGCAGGAAGCTGAGAGCAGGGTTTTTTCCTCTAATTTAACAGACTGTTATAGCATACACAGTTTAATTAGACTTATTCCTGTTCATCACCACACCTAGATCCTGTGAGGAGAAAAAAATACCATATTCAGCCTGATAATACTAGGAATTTTTAATACAGCTTCCTGGAAGGGGTAAAGACACAGTGATGCATTGATGGAAGAGGAGGTGGGAGTGAGGTTAGTGGGTACGTTCACCCTTCTGTCCCCAGGAGTGCCAAGTCAGGGTAGGTTTGCAAATTCATGAGTCACTTCCAGTATAGACCAGGAAGAGAGACAAATAGTGCTTCTTTTATTGCGCTAACTAGATATTGCAATGGCATTTAATGGAAATGGCTGAGTTTTGATGAGGCAAATCCATGCAAAAATAACAAACAACCTTTGAATTAGTACATTCAAACCAATCACTCTCATAAAACTGAAAATGCCTAAATTCAAACTACAGAATTTCGAGGATAATCTAGCCACTACCATTATAAGGCAGCTTTTAGCTTTGTAATGATCCAGGCACTATAAAGAGAAATTTTCTTTCATACTTCTATCCATATACCAGCAAATTTATCACATAAACCACATAAAATACAGGTTAAGGCAGTGTTGATTTAGAAGAAGCCTTTAGAAGAGGACGCTGGGGGTCAGCTGTGTACCACAGTCAGCACTCTGAGTTCTGCAACATTCCAGCTACCAAACTTGTAATTCTGATGATCAGAGTTTGGAAAGCACGTCTACAATTTATCATTTTTAATAGATCCTACACTAAAAATTCATTTACACTGAATCCTGGTTTCCTCAAATGCAAAGTTAAAAAATGCACATATACACACACACATATGTATGTAATATATACACATATATATGTGTATATATGCATATATATGTATTATATATGTATGTATTTATGTATTATATATTCACATACATAATGTTTTGTCTTTATTAGCTACCTTAATGATTTAGATAGAATAACAGCATCTGGGTATGTGCCAAATGAACAAGATGTTCTCCATTCTCGAGTGAAAACAACTGGAATCATTGAAACTCAATTCTCCTTTAAAGACTTGCACTTCAGGTATGATCAAATATCTTTTCTAACTGTGGACAGAAGTATGCATCAGGCTTAATATTCCCTCGTGGAGAAAAGCTCTAGCCCATGTTCAGGTTCAATAATTCTTGGATGTACTCACTAGCTCCAGTTTACCTTCAGTACCACTGTCCTTTACTGTCCTCCTATAGCCTCTCACCCCAACCTCTCATCCTGAGTCTCATCCCTCCTTCCAGGCTAAAATGCTTCTGGCTTGAGTATGTGGGGGCTAGATTTTACTTTCCTCATTTTTAAAACTGGCACTGTACTTTGGGGAAAAAAAAAGAAAATGTATTTAAATAATATACAAGAAATGGGTGCCAGGAATCCTATTTCCTTTGCCTTTCTATTTTCCTATTTGCTTGAAATATTTCTATTACATCTGTTTCCTTAATTTTAAAAAATGCAAATTACCAAGAAGAGAATTATTTGAATATGATACTATTTACTGCAATAACAAGGCATATTTTATAACCATGTTTTGAGTATGAAAATGAATCATTATTTTCATTGCTGTTGTATTATCGAGAGCTTCCTAGAAATTCTACTGCAAAATCACTCATTTGCTATAACAAGAAATGGAAACCCATACTATAATGTTAGAAAATATCCCTTAATATTTAAATACTTTTTGTATGGATTGTGCACAATATGGAATATTAAACATTAATAGCAGGTTTTAGTTGTATTGTTTAGTAATGACAAAATCAATAAAATATAACTAATAAGATTATTCATACATCGAATAATGACAATAATCTTAAAGAGTAAAAAACTGGAGATAGAGTGGCATGAATTATTCATATCCATTTGTGAGGAAAAAGAAAATGGTAATTAATCAACATCATAAATTTATTTTAGTAAGATCAAAGCTTCAACTATTTTAAAGTATGTGTTATATATAATATCTAAATAGAATACCTATTATGTAGATAGTATATTTTCAACTAATACAGAAAAAAATTCTTCAAAATTCCTATCTAAATTTTAGGCCTACAAATAGTTAATTTTCTGAAAGGTGAGCCAAAGATTAAACGAGGGTAAAGGGACTGCACCGATTGGGATCAACATCCTGTCTTGGCAAATGCAGGAAAAGTTTGTCATCAGTCCTGGCTTCACTATTGTATAGTTCTTTGTGGCAACTACTTTTTCAGACTCCTCATCTTTGATCCAGTTTCTGGGTTTTCCTCTGGGGCCTTGAGTTCAGTTGTTTCTCCCCCTCTGCCCCTCCCACCCCAGTGAAAGCATTTTTGACACTGTCCCTTTTCTCTCTTACTCTCCTTTCTTTTCTCCAGATGTCTCACTGAAACAGACTAGAACTAAGTGTGGGCCTTGACCAAAGTTCCAATTCCAGATAATCTAATAATTAGCAGTAGGAGTTAAGAAGCACAGTTAACCTTTTCTTTACTTGCTTACCTAATGAGTTTGTTGTAAAGATTAGATGAAGTAAAGTCCTAGCAGAGAGTTATAACTTGATGTAGCTTACCTTTCATAAGCCAGTACAACTCTCTGGGTCCTAGATTGTCTGGACCATAAACCTGTTTTGACAATTAATGCTACCCATTGAATACCTAAAAGCTCAGCATCCGAGTCACTCCCTACAACACCAACCAATTTGCTATTGTCTCAAAAATGATCACTCTAAAAAGTTATCTTGTTTATATATCTGTTCTTTAACATTTCAAGCCTTTGCACTTGCTAGTCTCTTTGCCTAAAGTGCTCTGCCCCTGAATCTGCAAGAAACATCTCCTTCTTATCATTAAGCTCTGAAATCAAATGCATCTCCTCATGGAGGTGTAACCATCTTATCTATGTACCATCCATGCTTACCCCTGTTGCTATACAACCTGCAGCATGCTAATAATTGTTTAACAGCAGGGTTTCTGAGGCAGTAAAGCAATGGAGGGCTCGCTGATTTGTAGCTCTTGATTTTTCTGGTGCAAATAACCCCACCATGGCCAATTTCAGTCAACCAAGGTGATGTCACTAAATGCAGAGTTGAGGAGAAATGCAGATAAACAGCTCTCACTAACTAAGCCAGGGTGAGCCATAGTCACTACAATATTGTTACATCACACTGCTTTCCTTTTTTTAAGAAAAAATTATCAATATATGAGATTGTCTTACTTCTTTATTAGTTTTCTCTTTTTGTTTCTGTTTCTGTCTCATATGCCCCTGAGCTCCCGGACGCTAGGGGCCATGTCTATTTATAGCTGTACCTCCAGTGCTTATCATAGTGGCTAGCACAGAGTAAGAATGCAGGGAATTTTTGCTGAATGAGTAAAGGCACTATGCCAAGCACTGTATGTACACAATCTTTATACTTACACAGTAGCATCACGAGCTAAGTATTGCTATCCATACTCAGGATAAACAATCTTGGTTATCCTGAGGCTAACTGGATAGCCTCAAAAACTGGAGGCTAAACTGAGATAAAAGATTTCCCCTAAGGTCTTTCACAGAAGTGCTAGAGATGGAATTAAAATGCATATCTTTCCGTCTTCAAAGACCACACTCCTTACACTGTACGGCACTAGTTAGTTGTTAGATAAATTGGGGTGAAAACCATTCTTTTTCTGTAGAGTGCTTTTTTCAGTGTTGTTGATTTATAATCTCTTTCAGAGAGAAGGCGGAGGGAGGGTAAAATGACAGCCTCTTGGGGAAATATCTTTTAAGTTGGAGGGTCCTGTGGTCCTTTATAAGTCAGCGCTTCTAAAAGCAGGGTACAAGACGACTGTCAAACACATAAACCCTCAGAAAATCATGGTCATTTTCTGAGACATCTATTTCACTCTGAACCAAGTAATATAAACAATCAAAATTTTGAAACAATTATGAATATGTGATGGTTAATACTATCAACTTAATTGGATTGAAGGATACAAAGTATTGATCCTGGGTGTGTCTGTGAGGGTGTTACCAAAGGAGATTAACATTTGAGTCAGTGGGCTGGGAAAGGCTGACCCACCCTTAATCAGGGTGGGCACAATCTAATCAGCTGCCAGTACGGCTAGAATATAGGCAAGCAAAAAAATGCGAAAAGACAGACTGGCCTAGCCTCCCAGCCTACATCTTTCTCCTGCTTCAGCGCCCCTCAGCTGGTACTGCCACCACATCAGCCGCCCTCCCAGAGATAGAAAGACGTAGGCTGGGAGGCTAGGCCAGCCTCTCTTTTCACATTTTTCTGCTTGCTTATATTCTAGCTGTGCTGGCAGCCGATTAGCTTGTGCCCATCCAGATTAAGGGTGGGTCTGCCTTTCCCAGCTCACTGACTCAAATGTTAATCTCCTTTGGCAACACCCTCACAGACACACCCAGGAATAATACTTTGTATCCTTCAATCCAGTCAAGTTGGCACTCAGTATTAATCATCACAGAGTAGAATATAACATTTGCATTAACGTTTAAAATAAAATATTAATTTTAAAATACATTTTTTTCTTACAATAGGACTCTTCAGTTTAGACCTCCAGACCCCCTTTGGTACATAGTCATTTTCCTCTGTCCTTTTGTAGTTTTGTGGTTTATCTTGTGAAGCACTATCTTAAGTCATATATGAAGGTGAGCTATTTTGCTTTCGCATATTATTGATCCTTGTGAAGCAATGAGGAGGGTTTTGCTAACTCTCTATTACAGTATCAATGCTAAAATGTAAGGTGTTTGTGAACTGGATTGTGAAACCAAGCTAGAAATTATTTTTATATAATATTCTCTTGGCTGAGCATGGGGGCTCACACCTGTAATCCTAGCACTTTGAGAGGCCGAGGCGAGTGGATCACTTGAGGTCAGCCTGGCCAACATGGTGAAACCCCTTCTCTACTAAAAATACAAACATTAGCCAGGCATGGTGGCACGCCCTGGTAATCCCAGCTCTGCAGGAGGCTGAGGCAGGAGAATCACTTGAATTCAAAAGGTGGCAGTTGCAGTGAGCCAAGATCACGCCACTGCACTCCAGCCTGGGTGACAGAGCAAGACTCTGTCTCAAAAAAAGGAAAAAAAGAAGAACATTCTCTTTACTGTGCAACTACCACCTCTTTGCTGTATACTAAAACAGGTTTCAAGATTTTTTGTTTTCTTAAGAGCATTTGATTTTCCTCTGACTCAAGACAATGTTATTAAAGGCATTTTCAATGAGGAAGAGGTTAGAAGATATAGTACTTCCTTACTCCAATGCAAGGAATTTTCTAAAACAAGTCTTTATTTAAACAATAC
>NW_016807158.1:3849201-3855253 GCF_001698545.2 Rhinopithecus bieti | reverse complement strand
CTCCAATGCAAGGAATTTTTCTAAAAACAAGTCTTTATTTAAACAATACAATTTGGAAATATTTAAATTTTGTTACAAAATATTTTAAAATTTTTCTTGAGGAGCTATTTAAAATTATTTAAATACAGTTTTAAGTTTAGCTAGAGCAATTAAGATAGATTAATCCTTTAATCAATTCTCACCGTTAAATAGCTTTTCTTTCAAGTGCTACATAGGATAGTCCAAAAGTGCACAGGGTTTTGGAGTGTACAATTCTGTAGTATTTCAAAATAGATGCATAAAAGTAATGTACCTTCCCACTTTATTTCAGCAAGTACCCAGGTATTAAAATATATTACATTAGCATTGATTTGTATTCACATAGCATAAGACATCTTATGACTATTTAAAACCAAAAGCTCAATTTACATATTAAATTAGAGAACTCTAAACTTTTACATAGGAACACCAAAATGAAAAATTATCTCTGCCAATGTACTGGAACATAATTGTGTATCATCTAATTCAATGGCACTTACTGTAGAGTTCTTATCAAACCAGAACTGCAGCTGTCAAACTGATAAATTATCTTTATAGACATTAATATACTATGTAAGTGGAAAATGCGGAGCAAATGTAAGCCCTCCTATTGTTACAGAATAATTCCTCAGAACAAATAACTTAGACATGTATTTACAGGGATTTAGCAAACAATTACAGAGAAAAAACTTTCTCCCTAATTTTCCATGATGGAAAACAGAATTGAAAGGACCTGAAACTATATGGGAGCTAAGGAAAAAAGGTTAACAACTATTACAACACAGAGCTTTAGATTTCATAAATTACCACAACTGTTTATAAGAATATTTGAGCAGATCTATGATATAAAAGAAACTACAGTTTTCCTGAGATATGATGTTGAATCGTGTATATTGTGGTCATTTGTGTGGCATATGCATCATCTCAGATTGCAAGTGAATCTGGCTGTCCACACAGCAGCTACATTTCAATTTGGCTTTGCTAGTCTTTATAAGATCTCATAGAGCAATAACTCATATATACTATATATTTGTTTCAGGCATGTTTATGATTAGTATTACCAAAATAATAAGTTATAAAATATGTCTAATTGATTCTAGTGACAGAACTTATTTTAATGGCTTTATGAATTACATTATTAAATAATCAGAGAATTATTTGAAGTTTCAAATGCACACAACACACATTTAGTAGAAAGTGTATAATGGTATTAATGATTCTGATGATTTGGAGACCTTGGCTCCCTTACAGTTATAAATCCTTTTGAGTCTGATTTTTAATCATGAGGATTTAAGAGATTTAGTAAGATGTCTGTGCACATCCTTCCTGTCTGCAAGTATCTACCCTTCTCTATTTTCAAGACCAGAAACAAGGGAAAGATTGGTTAGACCATTTGCTATGGGTGTGTAGTGAAGACACAGATCCACTTGGTCTCATATGTAACCATGATGAAAATTATAACAACTGTGATAGAGACTAACATCTTGAATAAATCCCATTCAATAGAATACCTTAAAATAAATTCCTACTCAGATTGGGTTTTATTTTTATGTCATCAAATACATAGTAGAGAATGTCAGAAACTGATTTTTCAAAGATAAGTACATGCTTATAGGATAAGCAGAGACATCTAAAAAATTAGCTGCAGTAGCGTTGTTGATTTTTAGCTACTCTATATACTAATTTTACAAGAATTATAAGGGGCAGATTATATTATAATCTATTCTGATATGAAATGTGAATAATCTCATGTGATCCAATATTTACCCAACTGTTTAACATAAACCATAAACCTCAAAGCTTTGCTAACCGCTTACTAGAACTATAAAACACAAATGTTTAGTCAACTGTTTAATATAAAGCCATAAAAATCTGATGGTTTGCCCTGTATTAATGCCTTGGGCAATTTAACAATCAGTATTCAAATTTCACTTAAAAGACTAGCCTATCAATTTTCAGCTTCATCATAAATTTTAGTTATTTAAATTTTTTTAACTTTAAGAATTCCAACCAATGTCAGACTTAATAACAAAATACATATTATCCCTCCTTAAAAAAACTAAATAAATAAGACCAAAAAACCCCACACAAAATCCCAAATGAGGACTGTAAGTTCCATGTAACATCATGGTAGTTAAGATTTATTATTTTATTCAGAGAGTTGAGAATATTCAAGCATGTCCATTTCCCTCATTAATAATCTACTGTATTTGACCAATCCAAAACTCCAGGCAGCAAATATACATGTTTTCTCTGATTTTAATTTTGTCTCTCACAGAATGGTCACAATGAAGCTTTTTGTTTTGTTTTGATGTTTATACATAAGGGAGAATATTTCTTCAGCCAAAAAATATAAGCAATTACTTCACTTTGGGGATCTTCAAAATGTTTTCACAGGTAGCAATACTTTACAATTCCATAAAATAAGGACTAAATTAAAATTTAGGGGAAAAGCTAAAACTGAAGAGAGAAGTATGAAAAATAAATGACTACAATATTAGCAAAACAAAATGTCACTATTCTTAGAGCTAACATAGTGTCCAAGAGAATCAATACAAAAACAAAACTCTGGCTATTGGTCTGATTTGCTAATGAGCATTTCAGTTCAATAATAGCAGATGGCATTAGAGAAATGATCAATGCTCCCTGGACCTATGTCTCCTACGTCAATCTGCACACACACAAAAATATTGCTTATCAAATGAGTCATAAAATGAGAAGATTATATGCATTCAACCTAAGACAGACTTCCCATTTTATCTATATGAACAAAATGCTAAGACTGAGCAATCTTTGTCCTCTCTTCCTTGGGAGAAAGCTAAGCCAATTAAAACATGTTTATTAGAAGCTGCATGATATGCAGAAAGAGCACTAGGCTAAGGGTCATAGTGCATCAGTTCTATCCTTTATTAATTGTGAGTTTAGGAACAAACCACCTTAGCCTCTCAAAGGCCAGTTTCTTCACTTTGGTAAAGAAATGGGTAAATACTATTTTCCCTTCAAAGAATTGTTATGAGCAACAGAAAGCCATGGATTAGAATTTATTTTTCAGGGAGAGCACACAATTCCAATGTGACTTTTATTCTACAGTAAGTTATTTTTCCTGCAATCGTTACTTATCACAGTTGTACGTATTTATCAGAAGAGGAGAATAGCTACCTCTTACACCTGTTAACACATCATTAGTAGGCTGCAAAGAAGCTGACTCATCAGAGAAAATTAAGGCATAGCCAATGAGTTTGTTGTTACTCTGATTTTCATCTCAGATGCTTCAGATGTTTCAGATATGGGGAAAAACCATTTGAGGACATTATGTTGTAGAAAATAAATATGTAGGAAGTATATGAGGTTCCTTTTCTTCCTCCTCCTGGGTAGTTTATGTCCCCATAGAACCCACAAGTTAGAGTTCCCATATCTTAATAATTCCTACTATTATTTTGTCACTAAGCCCCCACACACCAAAAACAAAACAAAACTATTAACATGAGAGAAATAAGATGATTTTGCTCTGAGATAAAATATTTGGTCACTATGCAGGAAATCTGAGCAATTACAAAGTCACCTTAAAGAGAGGAGTTTCTCACACTTTTAAGATGTAAATATAATCTGAATATATAATCTAATTGAAAATGTGACTAAAAGAATACAAATATCAATCGGAATGAAACAGAATGGCACAATTGGGCATAAAAGCAGGGAAAAGGAGACTACAAACAAAGGTTGACAAGACTAATGCAAGTTCTGCTTAGTGGAGAAAACTTACCAGAGGCATCCTAGAATTCGATTCCTACAGCACTGCCATCACTGCTGTGGAAATGGCACATTGGGCTCCCTTAGCACAAACACTCCATGACTCTTTGTCCTGGCTCCATGACTGGTTTGTCATTAAGCAAGGGAAAGGGGGATTTTTTCCCCTGAGGTGGGGATTAGAGTGAAAGAGATTAGGACTATGGCAATCCTTGCGAGTTAAAAAGTCCGTGGGTGGGGTTAAGAAGGGTGGTTTCACTTTGAAAAGCCCACCAGGAGTTTAAACCTAGTAATGGATACTCTACCCTCAGGTCCCCCAAATCCGTAAGTTAATCATCATTGTTCAATCACAGTGTCACATTTCTTTGCCAAAAAATGATCCACAATATATTCATATATGACCAAATGGAGCATATATGTACTACATCTGAAACACATTAGGTGATTATCTTCATTAAAAGAAAAGAACGAAACCTCCCAGAGGAAGGGAGTTTAAATTTTTTGCCCAGTGACCTGTTTGACAACATAGAACTACTGCCTGGTCTGGGAGAAGGATAGACTGCACAGTGAAGATAATTTCTGTCCACTAGTGAGGGTTTGAGCGCTAACTGCAGGCACTAGTACTAGTTGTGCACCTCTGTTCTAAGTAAACAGACTTATATTTAGCAAGTTAACAACTTTCACAGCATAGCTGTCATAGCCATAGAACCTATTGAACCTATCATGGTGCCACGTACATAGCAGCCTCAACAAATATTAGTTGAAATATAATTCTTAGGCAATTTGCTTAAGGGCCCCTCTGAAAAAACAAGAATGCTAAATCTACCTCCTTGTAAGTTCCTGAAGAGGTTTAAATGAGTTCACTGCTGTAAGGTGCTTATATGCCCGACAAATAGTAAACTCTTATTGGGTGTGTTAAATTAAGATTAATCCATTACAACTGGTGATGTGGAACATGAAAGTCATGATCTCAACGATTTCTAGTTCCACCACATTTTATAGTTTAAATGTAATTTATACTTTAAAAGTAATTTCAACAAATAAATAAATAAAACTCCAGTTTATGAAGTCTGAAAAAAAACTAAGGTATTTTGTGGATTAACAAAACAGTTGATGAACAATTTAAATATCTGAATGCATATTTATTATCCTTGTTTCTGTAAGAATGTCATTTAATTTTTTAACATTAAATGCATTGGTTACTTTTCACATCATATAACCGTAAAGTCCAAATTTGGTCCCCTTCCTCCATTTATTTTGCAAGTCTGAAACTGTAATTTGGTAATTAGTAGCACATATAATATTCTTTATCAACACCAAATTTAAATTTCCACACTATTAACTATTGAACGCTTAACCATTATCTTCAATATTGTGAGCAACTTCTCTTTTAGTCTACTGCTTAATGGAGTGATTTTGCATTGGTACATTATTTGGGGAATATTAGTTCTATATATCTTTACTTGGTTCATATATGAAATGTGAAGTATAATATATTGTACTTTGATTATTTTCAATAAGCAGATCGGTTGACATTTATTACTCCAAGTATAACTATTACCCTTGAAGTCTGTACAACTTGGATGCTTTTGGGTACTTAATACCTTGAGTTTAAACTATTATGATAGCCCCATAATTTATTTCTTTGCTTCTTATCTCTTCCTCATTAAGTCCAACTTCTGGACTCAGATCAAAGTGATCTAACACAACAACAAACAGACAAAAAAAATGTCAATTCCCTATCTGAAAATCACCCATAGTCCTCTATGGTCTGCAATATTAAATCTTCATTTCTCATGTAACGTGAAAGGACCAGCAAATCCACTGCTGGCTGATCATGTGAGGCTCACTCCTGAAGTCCTTTGCTCTTGCTGTTTCCTCTGTCACCTTTGCCTGTAACATTGTTTGACCCAGATATCCAGTTGGCTTAACCCCTCATCTCCTTAGGTTTTTACACTTCTGTCATCTTCTACAGTTTCTGATCACTCCATTTCAAATGACAACCCACCCCCTCCACTTCCTATATGGATATCTGAAGTCTATTTTCATATGGATATTTCCTATTAAGTCTATCTTCAGATATTCATATAGGATATGAATCCACATCAGATATCCTTTTTGTTTTTTTATTTTTTATTTTATTATACTTTAAGTTCTAGGGTACATGTGCACAATGTGCAGGTTTGTTACATATTATACTTACGCCATGTTGGTGTGCTGCACCCATCAACTCATCAGCACCCATCAATTCATCATTTATATCATGTATAACTCCCCAATGCAATCC
>NW_016807158.1:3797826-3846922 GCF_001698545.2 Rhinopithecus bieti | reverse complement strand
GCTCCTCCCCCAGCCTCGCTGCTGCCTTGCGGATAGATCGCGGCAGACTGCTGTGTTAGCAGTGAGGGAGGCTCCGTGGGCGTGGGACCCTCCTGGCCAGGTGTGGGATATATTCTCCTGGTGTGCCTGTCTGCTTAAAGCGCAGTATTGGGGTGGGAGTTACCCGATTTTCCAGGTGTTGTGTGTCTCAGTTCCCCTGGCTAGGAAAACGGATTCCCTTCCCCCTTGCACTTCCAGGTGAGGCGATGCCTCGCCCTGCTTCAGCTCTTGCTGGTCAGGCTGCAGCAGCTGACCAGCACCGATTGTCCGACACTCCCTAGTGAGATGACCCCAGTACCTCAGTTGAAAATGCAGATATCACCGGTCTTCTGTGTCACTCGCGCTGGGAGTTGGAGACTGGAGCTGTTCCTATTCGGCCATCTTGCTCCAGATATCCTATATGGATATCTGAAGTCTATTTTGAAACATACACACCAATCACTATTACCACCACCACCAGTTTAAAAGCTTAAGGCTGAATCCTTGGTGCCTGGCATATAATAAGTGCTTAGTAATTATTTGTTGAATAAACGATGAATAAGTGGATAAATGGATAATTATTAGACCATATAGCTCGGTGTTTTTACCTTATTCTTTATGTTCCCAAAACTATAAATAACTTGCTTACCCCAAGCATGCTATGTTCTCTCATGCCTTGGTAACTTATACATATTTATAAAAAACATGTGTAAGTTATCAAGGCATGAGAGAACATAGCATGTTTGCTGTGTTTCCTGCCTGTCTATTCAGTTAACATGGAATCTATTCATTTATTTAGCAAATATTTTTTGCGTGTCTATTATGTGTTGGGCATGGTGCCAGGAACTAGGAATACAGCAGTTACTAATACAGATAATGTTCCTGACCTCATGAGGCTGTTATTCTACTATGGAGATGATAGATATTGATGATTACCACAAAGGAAAGAAAGTGATGCTATAGAAGGTAAATGGAGGATTGAGAGAGGTGCAATTTACATGGACGCTCCAGGAGGCTTCTTTGTGGAGGAGATATTGATGCTAAGACTTCATAGTTGAGAAAAAAAAGCAGGTATGGAAGGAAGAAAGAAATCTTTGTCACAGGAAAAGGAAAGAGACTGTGTGCGAAAGCCCTGAGGCAGCAAACATTAAACAGTTCCTTTGATATAAACCTAACTTTTTGCTGCCTAGCTCCTAGTTTCTAAAATTGAGTCCTCTGTCCACAATGATCTCTCACCAAAATACACAAGTAGAGGAAGGGTTGAGTTTTCAAACACCTTCTCTAAGAGTCACGATCCCTCAGGCTAACTTAAGTCTTCCTATATGCTCACATTTTACCTTGTACATTAGAATATTTTTACATAATATTATAGTAACTTTTTTTTCTCTACAAGACAGAACATTCTTTGAAGATATAGACCATATCTTTTCATCTTTGTGCTAGCAGACCTAGCACAGTGTCTAGTACATAGAATGCAAAGAATAGTTGTCTGAGTAAACAAATGAATATAGAAAGATGTAAGAAAATAGGCAAGAATCATAGCATCAGAACTACAGTAACTTCCAATCTTCTTGCAGTTTCTTTTCATTCAAGAGAACATGTCTAAACTTTGATCAAAATCTTCTATGGCTAATGAATGTTTTACTAAAACTCGAAACTCTTTTAAATTTCCCAGTTTCTCAAAGTCAGTGTGTAAATCATTTTACTCTAGTTTGCACGGAGACATTTTTAAAAACTGTTTTTTCTCTGTGGTCCTTGAGCAGCCATTTGACCAAATACATTTTATTTTATAATCAATAAAAGTCAAAGGAATACCTTTTGAATATATGGGATCACCCATTTATACCTCTAAATAACCTCAATGCACATTTTGGAGGATATTTGTAAGATTTATTATTCATTTGATGTTTTCTTAAAGGATGTTTGATGTAGGTGGACAGAGATCTGAGAGAAAGAAGTGGATTCACTGCTTTGAAGGAGTTACATGCATTATATTTTGTGCTGCACTTAGTGCCTATGACATGGTCCTCGTGGAAGATGAAGAAGTGGTAAGTCTAAAAGAAAAACAACAAAGCCAGGGTTAAAAGTAATCTTTGTGCTTTTCAGTAGTACTACCACGTTGCCCAACTCCTGAAGGTTTGCCAAAGATTTATGTTAGTTCTAGATCCTTGTTCACGATGCGCAACATTCACATTTTGCAAATAATAATCCTACCCATTCTCATTTCTGATACCTAACAGAATAGAATGCATGAAAGTCTTCACCTGTTCAACAGTATCTGTAATCACAAGTATTTTTCAACAACCTCCATTGTCCTGTTCCTCAACAAAAAAGATATCTTTCAAGAAAAGGTAACCAAGGTGCATCTTAGTATCTGCTTTCCAGAATATACCGGTAAGATTCTTTTCTTTTAGTTTCATAGTAATACATTTTTGTATAAACGTATATTTCCTATCTGGATCTTGGCATTTAATACTTATGAGGATGAAGCTTATGATCATTTTTGAGTCATCTTTATGATCCAAATTAGGGGAAAAAAAAAACTTACAATAAAGAAGAACCCTCTCTACATTGTCTACATTAAAGCAAAACCCTCATAAAATAAACTGGAAGGGGTTAGATGGACCAGGGTTGCTACTCTATAGAATTTATCAAATGACATTGGAACCTGAATTGTCTTCAAAATTATAACAGGAATGCAAATCTTATTCCAAACTGACATTTTTGATGTACTTCCTACTGAAACCTTGTAATGCTATAGTAAATCTCAGAGGCCCTTCAATATCTGAGTTGTTTCTAGAGATATAGCATGAATGAATTTGAGAATGAATAATGACATCTTCATTTTTTTTCTGGTTTTCTTGGATCCTGGAATTTTAGTGCTAATCCTGTTAGTCAGAGATTGTAAATGTGAAATCCCACAGAACGGCTGTTTCTCCTTCAGAAAGAGTTTTTTTCTTTTTTTGTAAATAGTTGGATGTTCCATTGGTAATAAAATTACATTTTAAAAATTTATTTTTTTGAGATGGAGTCTCGCTCTGTCGCTTAGGCTGTAGCCTTTGTCTCCTGGGTTCAAATGATTCTCCTGCTTCAGCCTCCCGAGTAGCTGGGACCACTGGTGCATGCCACCACGCCCAGTTAATTTTCGTATTTTCAGTAGTGATGGGGTTTCACCATGTTTGCCAAGGCTGGTCTCGAACTCTTGACCTCAAGTGATCTGTCCACCTTGGCCTACCAAAGTGCTGGGATTACAGGTGTGAGCCATTGCACCTAGCCATTTTTATGATTTAAACAAAATACAAATCCAGTTTTACCACTTAGGTATGTAAGGCTGCCCAGATGTTACTAGGAGCATGGCATTCTGTCAAAACAAATACTTATATTGGTCAATCTACAATTAGGGCTTATATCTTTTTTCTATAATTATAAATATTTATAATATACATTTATCATGTGATTAAATATACTTTTCATATTACAAATAATATTCAAATACATTGAATATTACTAATTAAATATAAACTCATAAAGCTTTTATATTATATAATATAATAGGACTTATTTCTTAGAGCAGTTTCTAGTTTATAGAGAAATGAAATGTTTCAACAGAAAGTATGAAGAGTTCCCACATACTTTCTTTTTCATTCCCTCCTACAGTTTCTCTATTTAGAGAACTGCTTTGGTGTGGTACTATTTGTTAAAATTGATGAATTATATTGATGAATTGGTATTAACACATTTTACATTATCAACTAAAGTGCACTTTTTTTTTTTTTTTCTTGAGACAAGAGTCTTACTCTGTCGCCCAGGTTGGAGTACAGTGGCGCGATCTCAGCTCCCTGCTACATCTGCCTCCTGGGCTCAAGCTATTCTTCTGCCTCAGCCTCCCAACTAGCTGAGACTACAGGCACCCACCATCAGGCTGGCTAATTTTTGTATTTTTAGTAGAGACGGGATTTCACCATGTTGACCAGGCTGGTTTTGAACTCCTGACCTCAGATGATCCACTCACCCTCCCAAAGTGTTAGGATTACAGGCGTGAGCCACCGTGCCCGACCAAGTCCATCATTTAATTAGGGTTCACTCTTTTTGTCACACAGTTCTATGTGTTTTGCCAAATGCAGGTCATGTATCCAACATTACAGTATTATACAGAACAGCTTCACTGCCTTAAAAATTCCCTGTGTTCCCTCATTCATGCCTCCTCCCTCCTCACACTCCTGGCAATCACTGATCTTTTTATTGTTTCTATCCTTTTGCCTTTTCCAGAATGTAATATAACTGGAATCATATAACATGTAGCATTTTCTTACTGTCTTTTTTCACTTAGAAATATGCATTTAAGTTTCCTCCATATCTTTTTATGGATTGATAGCTAATTTTTTTATTTCTAAATTAATATTCTGTTCCTTAAATGAACCACAGTTTATCCTTTCAGCTACAGAAGGACATCTTGGTTCCTCCCAATTTTTGGCAATTATGGAAAAAGATGCTATAAACATCCATGTGCAGGCTTCTGTGTAGACATAAGTTTCTAGGTAAATGCCTAAAAGTGTGATTGCTGGATTGCATGGTAAGACTATGTTTAGCATTGTAAGAAACTGCCAAATTGCCTTTCAAAGTGACTGCACTATTTTGCATTTCCACAAGCAATTAACTCCTATAACTCCATGCACTTACCAGCATTTGGTATTGCCAGTGTTTTGGATTTTAGCCATGTTATACGGCTTTAACGTTTGTCCCTCATGGAATTTTGCTTCTAGTTACAATAAAGTAGGAAACAAAGCCTTATTTCTTCAGAAAGTTTTTATGCTACTGCTCTATCCTGTGTCAAGTCCCCATGAAGCACATTCTGTTATAAAGCCCATCAACAGGTCATTTTTAGTTGTCCTGTATTTTTTAGCCTACTTGTTTTATGTCTGCCTTTTCTCAACTGATTCATTGTACATCCTGCTATTGGACTAAAGTTTCTCAAGCAGAGCCTTCATCGTACTACTGCTATATAACACATCAGTCAAGAGTACCTCTCTATAGCCTTTTATATCTCATCCTAACTCCTGTTTTGTTAGTAACATAGTCTATAATGTAGCCCATAACATCTATTCTACTTGATTTCCTACAATTCCTCTACAAAAATCTTTCATTTCTATCAAAGTAGATTATTCAAAGCTCAATCTGTTTCCTGACCCTACCCTCAAGTCTAGCGGTACAATTCTCACTTTCACTTTTTTGCTTGCACTTACTTTTCTCTTCTCTGTTGTAGGTACCTCTCAAAGTCCAGCTCAAATACCATCTCCTTCTGTACCCTACTCATCTACCTTTTCCATTCGTTTTCTCTTTTAGTGTGTATAAAAACACCCACACCCACACCCACAAACACACACACAGTATTTGATGTATATGTAAGTTTGTATCACTCACTTTGTTTTAGAAATATTTTGGGATTTCTTCTGTATTGTGAGCTTTTTGGATGCAAAGTTTACTTTTAGCCACCGGGAGCTCCCAATGGGGTGAGCGTGGTTCCCAGCACCCTGATAATTGAACCTTGCCTTTATGATTTTGCAATACTTAGTATATCAAAGTAAAATCCTAAAACTTACTGATATTATTTATAGTCTATTCTTTGTAACATACGATTAATCGTTACCTCTTTAAATATTTTGTTTAACAAGGGCCAAATACATTTGAAGATGCAGGAAACTACATCAAGAACCAGTTCCTAGACCTGAATTTAAAAAAAGAAGATAAGGAAATTTATTCCCACATGACCTGTGCTACTGATACCCAAAATGTCAAGTTTGTGTTTGATGCAGTTACAGATATAATAATCAAAGAGAATCTAAAAGACTGTGGGCTTTTCTAATCAACCATTTTCTCTTCCACTCTTGCTCATGTATCCTTTTCAAAATATAAAAGAAAAGGTGCTGTGTGATGTGTTTAGTTTGAATAGACATTAACTTATTTAGACATATAACTAGCATTGTAAAGCAAAGTTTTCCCACAAAAAGGTTTATGTATTATCATCTGTATCTGGATAAGTTTAAATTTCTTTGGAACATGGGGAATGGGAGGGCCTTCGATGTCCTTATGTCTAAAAACTGATATATTTTGGTAACTGTAAGAGTACATATCAATGACACTGAATTTTCTTGGAAATAAACTTCTACATGTGGACTATTTTTACTCATAGAATAATGAAGAAATATGCAATAATATTATTTCCATTGGCCAGATTTTGAGAGGCATTCATTTTTGTTGATAATGTAACCATGCCAGTACTGTAGAGACTTTTTTATTTTTAAGATACAGGGTCTCCTTGTGTTGCCCAGATTGGAGTACAGTGCCACAATCATAGCTCACTATGGCTTCTAACTCCTCGGCTCAAGTGATCCTCTCACCACAACCTCCTGAGTAACTAGATCTACAGGTGCATGCCACCATGCCCAGCTAAGTTTTTGTTTTTTTGTGAGTTTTTTTTTTTGTAGTAACAGTGTCTCACTATGTTGCCCAGCCTGGCTTGAACTCCTGGCCTCAGGTGATCCTCTCTTCTTGGCCTCCCAAAGCCCTGGAATTACAGGCTTGAGCCATGGCTCTTGGCCTGGAAAGACTATTGTAAAAGGGCATGAGACATTTATTAGTCAATTACCCTCTGTTAGGCAGCTGCAAGTGAAATGTTCTGTATACACTTTTTTGTTAATAGGAAATTACATTTGCAAAATAAATATATTCAATTTTATCTCCTACATTAGTTTCTTTAAAAAAAAATCATTAATGCTGAATTTACTCTTAGAGTTGAAAATTTCAATAATTTGTGTTTTTTGCACTAGCCTGGTTGAATAGAGGGGGAAGTGTATGGTCAAATACACAATGTGAGGCTTTATAAGTGAATAACAGTTTTTAATGGAACACCAATTCCCCACATTTTATTCCAGATTGGCATGGAACATTATTACAACTGATGACCACATGGGCTTTGGGATGATAACTCTGGACTTCAAGAGAGAAAAATAATTTAATGTTTTAGCACTCGTATGTTTTGTGTTTTGTGAATAAGAAGTGGGAAGGAAGAACAAGCAGATTTTTAGAAGATAAATGTTGAGCTCCTCCACTGGTACTGTATGGTCCATTCTAACTATCATATTTTATCCTAATGGTCAAAGTCTACTTTTTAAAAAACCAAGTTGGTGCTTTAGAAAGTAAATCATATTATTTATGAAGATTACAGGTGATTTTTTTTCTTTTTATAAATTGTCTACCATTTGCAAAACATTCTTTGTTTTTTCGTTTGTTTGTTTGTTTTGTTTTGTTTGTTTGTTTGTTTTTTTGAGACAGGTTCTCACTTTCTCTCTCAGACTGGAGAGCAGTGGCCCAATCTCAGCTCACTGAAACGTCTGCCTCCCAGGCTCAAAGGATTCTCTCACCTCAGCCTCCTGAGTAGCTGGGATTATAGGTATATGCCACTACTGCCTGGCTAGTTTTTGTATTTTTAGTAGAGACAAGGTTTCACTATGTTGGTTAGGCTGGTCTCAAACTCCTAACCTCAAATGATGCACCCACCTCGGCCTTCCAAAGTGCTGGGATTACAGGCTTGAGCCACTGTTCCTGGCCCTGCAAAACATACTTTTAAAACATGTCTTGGCCAGGTGCGGTGGCTAACGTCTGTAATCCCAGCACTTTGGGAGGCCAAGGCTGGTGGATCACGAGGTCAAGAGATCAAGATCATCCTGGCCAATATGGCGAAACTCTGTCTCTACTAAAAATACAAAAATTAGCTGGGTGTGGTGGTGTGCACCTGTAGTCCCAGCTACTCGGGAGGCTGATATAGGAGAATTACTTGAACTCTGGAGGCGGAGGTTGCGGTGAACTGAAATCACGCCACTGCACTCCAGCATGGGCAACAGAGTGAGACTCCATCTCAAAAAAAAAAAAAAAAAAAGTATGTCTCACTATCATTTATCCTTCTATACTTCTGGAAAATAATATATAGTCAGAATATTAGGTCAGCTTATTAGATTTATAATGACTCTTTAAAAATATTTAATTAAATTCTTATAAGCTAGGTGAGTTACAGGGAATATAAGTTAAACAATTTGCCAATCTGTGGTTTAGGTGGATTTAGATAATTCTGTCTCTCAGTGTTGCTACTTCATTTTTCTATGACATGTTTTCCTTCTAAACACATAAAGATAATCATAACTCATTGAATAATCTTCACTAAAGTGCCTGTGGCTTTTTTCCCCAAAAACACAAAGCAATTATCAACAAATACAGTCAAATTTTTAAAATTATATTAAAAAATTAATTTGAAATTCCAAGATATCAAGCACACATGAAAAAAAGCATGAGCAATCATTTAGTTCAGGCATTCCATAAAGTTTTCTAGCTGAGAATCACCATCTGTATGACAACCATCCAACAGTTTGTTGGAGACGTTCAATACTATGAGATTTTAAATAAATATTACTATATTTGATTCATTGCTTTGTCTTTCCTCCCTTCCCACTCTACTTCAACCTGTTCTCTTCCGTAAGTGTGAAGAGACTCTTCCATGAAGGAAAATATATCATTTGAAATATTACTGACTTAAGTTTAGGATTCACTTTTTAGACAATGTAGGTGGAAAGGGTGGGGTCAGAAATGGTTCAATTTGCCTTTCAAAAGTACATAACTCTTGACCTCGTGATCTGTCCACCTCAGCCTCCCAAAGTGCTGGGATTACAGGTGTGAACCACCACATATCTACTAAAAATACAAAAATTAGCTGGGTGTGGTGGTGCATGCCCATAGTCCCAGCTGCTTGGGAGGCTGAGGCAGGAGAATCACTTGAACCCGGAAGGTGGAGCTTGCAGTGAGCAGAGATTATGCAACTGCACTCCCTCCAGCCTGGCGACAAAGCGAGACTCCTTCTCAAACAAACAAAGTACATAACTCATTTTGCCCTGTGCACAAAGTGACAGGCATAAATATTTATTTCTAAAATATTGTTCCCTGAGAACACTAAACAGTATGTTAAATGACCAAAATGAAAATGGAACTTATCTTGACTTATTATTTTTAAAAAGAAAACTGTTAAATTCCTCCCAATATTATGATTTAACTTAAAGAAGTTGTCTTCATCATTGCAAATATTGCCATGCTAAACAATGAATTCTAATTAAGAAAAGAAAATTTTTAGTAAAGAAAAAACTTAAATAGATGTCTGTATTAATTCTTTAATGATTGCAACCTTTAAAATTTAATTATTTCAGTTTTCACTTTCAAAAGTTTAATATAAAAAGTTAGAATAGAAACACAGCATTTGGGGCTAGTTTCTAAATATAACAAAATAAAATAAGGACAAGTTTGCTTCTACCCTGAAGAAACGCCCACTGAGAACAGTGATGTTGGTTAAAAGGCAAACATGCATTTCAAGCTGAAGCTCAGGCTTCTGTCTGCGCAGTCAGTGCACTTGCTTTTTGTGGTTGCCGCTCAGTCACATGCTCAAACAAACAAACAAAATGAATGCCACTCAAACTCGCTCAAACATGATTATAATGCCAACACACTGCACTACCTCAGAAACAAGATGTGGGCTTGTATACAATGGGGTCATTACCAACCAACCCTCACAGTGATTTTCCAGAAGCATCAACTGGCCAATAGGTTAGGCTTTGCATCCTGGACTAGTGACTAAAGAGTTAAATAAAGATTTACTTTTGTGTCAAAATATGGAAGTGGCTGGGAGTGGTGGCTCACGCGTGCAATCCCAGTACTTTGGGGGGCTGAGGTGGTCAGATAACCTGAGATCAGGAGTTCCAGACCAGCCTGGCCAATACGGCAAAACACCGTCTCTACTAAAAATACAAAAACATTAGTCGGTCATGGTGACGCACATCTGTAATTCCAGCTACTTAGGAGGCTGAGGCAGGAAAATCGCTTGAACCCTGGGGGTGGAGGTTGCGGTAAGTCAAGATTGCGCCACTGCACTCAAGCCTGGGTGAACGAGTGAGACTCTGTCTCAAAAAAAAAAAAAAAAAAAAAAAAATATATATATATATATACACACACACACACACACATACACACACATATACACACACACATGTTATGGAAGTAATCAACTCCACAAAGATACTGTACAGAAAAGGGGTTTCAAATTCTGTGGAATCGCCGACATTGATTATGAATATCCAATATCCTGTTGGTTAAAAAAATTATGAACAAATATACTCTTAATAATAGACTTAATAATAGTCTTATTAAAATATCACATAAATGGGCAAACTATTTTCTCAGGCCATAGGCCTGTCCTAATACAAATTTCCTACTGGATATATCATCCTATTTAATTACAAAATGTATTTTTAAACACTTGCAGAGAATGACTTAGGCTTGACTTAACCAAATACTTTAGACATGAAGAAAAATACATCTTTTGTGTTGATTTATGTGTCTTTACTATGTTATACACTTCAGAATTAGAAGTAGACACATTGGTTAAAATGTATGACTACTAAAAATAGTATGTTTGTAAGAATTATGGAAGAAACTGAGAATCCTCTATCTTAGAAAAAGAGAAACAACTCTCTGCTTGGGATGGAGTCAATATTAACAAGATAATATTAATATAACCCATTGAAGCCCCCTTTCCATTAATGCCTTTCTGACGTTCTTACAAACCAATCTATAACCACATGGGGGCACACTTACATCACAGGTTTGTCCCTCCAACTATTAAAAACAATACATCTAGATGACCAATAACTTTAGTGAAACAATTAATAAAATCCTGTTAAGAATCATAGTATATTTTTTGCCTTTAATTCAGTAGTATATGATAACATTTTGAAAACATAATATGTAACATTTTAGTCAAGTTTATGATTAACGAAGCTACTGAAGCTGCTCCGAATCTGTCGAGTGTTATACAGATATAGAGTTCTTTTCACGATCTTGTTACTTTTTTGGTCATTTTCTAACTGCTATTTTAGTCTAAGTAATTATTAATTTTGTAAAGTGTGTCTTTCAATTTATCTGTATTGTGTTTAAAATCTTGATTTGCTCACAGGGACTAGTAGGAGAAATATAATTTGATGCCTGACAACTGTGTTTTGTGAGTTGTAATCAATTGACTGCTTATTAATGTATATCTTTTCAGCAAATCAAAGTAAAATCCCATTCTGCTAAAACATTAACCATTCCATTATTCTGTTTATTACAACTTTTCCCCAACGACCACTTCACCAAATCAAGAGGAAAATGAATGCTCTATGACATTTTTCTTTATCACCACTGCTGCGGCCAGCACATTTTTCATTAATAATGACACAATTTTATTTTAAGCCACATTTGTCACACTAGTTAAGTAATAAATAGAGTCAAAAGAAAGAAAAGGAAATAAAAGACCCTAATTTAATTCATGGGGACAGTAATGGCCTTCTAATTATTACAGCTTTCAGATAAGGAATAATATATGAGACACAGGCAAAGCCAGTATTTTATGTGAAAGACATTTATATTTTCTAGAGTGGTCAGATTGGAACAAAACCAATCACACAAACGTGATTGAAAAATTTTTTTTTCAAAGTATACTGCTCTAAGTTTTCTCCTCTGAAAAAGAAAAATGATCAAGTATTAATTGCATTACAATATCAAAAGTAATGGAGAATATGTATATTGAATACATTAAAAGCCTTACCTGGGAGAAAAGAACTAGATGATTGCACTTAGAGTTAGCATAAGAAAGTCTGTCATATAAAACACCCCATCCTGAATGCCAAAGAGAAAGATGATCTGGGCTATACTCATCTTATTCATTTAAAGTGAATATTTTGTTATACATAAAATATTGGTATACAAGTGTACATTTATATAAAGCACAATGTCGGTGAGATAACTTACCTGCAAAAGAAACAATTTCATTTCCCTAGGAGTTAGAGGTCTGTGAGTATGTCAGTCCACCTGAATCCACAAATGCTTAGCCTCTATTCAAGAAATAATCCCTTAACTTTTTTATTCCCACATATGGTGTGTGCTACAATGACACATGTGGCAGAATAGCATAATCATCTACACTTTTGGAAACAAAAAGCAGAGAATTTTATTAAAAAAACGTACATAGGCCAGGTGCAATGGCACACACCTGTGATCCCAGCACTTTGGGAGGCTGAGGCGGGAGGACTGCATGGGCCCAGGAGTTCCAGACCACCCTGGGCAACATGGTAAGACACTGTCTCTATTAAAAATACAAAAACTTAGCAGAGCATGTTGGAATGTGCCTGTTGTCTTCAGCTACTTGGGAGGCTGAGGTGGGAGGATAGCTTGAGCCCAGGAGTTTGAGGTAACAGTAAGCTATGATGGTGCCACCACACTCCAGTCTGGGAGACAGAGAGACCCTGTCTTAAAAAAAAATAAATAAAAGTGCATAAAAAAAAAGACACAAATGCTTATTTCATCTTCACAATTGTGTTCCTTTTCATATTTAGAAAAGAACAAACGATACTGTGACGGCGTCAGCACATGTACCCCAAAATGTAGCACTTTGGTATTTGAGAAGACAGATTGAATAAGAAGGTCTCTCTGACTTTCTCTCACCATTCTTCCCTGAAGCAGGCCATAAAAGAATTCTCTGACCTTCCTTTAAAGTAGGATCAGAAAGTCCTCATTCTAGAGAGATACTTTCTACACCAAAAGGAAAGAAAGAAAGACACAGAGACACCGAGAATAATTTGAACAGGCCTTGCTAACGTCCCCCTTGCTTATTACCATTAGATCATGCCCTCTTTCATTCAATCATACTTCCACATGACTGTTGTACTAGTCCATTTTTCATACTGCTATGAAGAAATACCCAAGACTGGGTAATTTATAAAGAAAAAGAGGTTTAATGGACTCACAGTTCCACATAGCCGGGGAGCCCTCACAGTCATGGCAGAAGGTTAAGGAGGAGCAAAGGCATGTCTTACATGGCAGCAGGCAAGAGAGCATGTGCAGGGGAACTGCTCTTCATACAGCCATCAGATCTCATGAGGCTTATTTACTATCAGGAGAAGAACAGCATGGGAAAAACCCACCCCCATGATTCAATTACCTCCCACCAGGTCCTTCCCATGACACCGCAGGGATTATGGGAGCTACAATTCAAGATGTGATCTGGGTGGGGACACAGCCAAACCATGTCAACTGTCCAGCCTTCACTCAATGTAAGCATTAAAACACACAGTTTTCGCTGCTTCTTTGGGTCTTAATTTCTGAAGACTCCTGTGTCACATAAATCTTGTACTAAATTTGCATGCCTTTCTCTTGTTACCCTGTCTTTTGTTATAAGGGTTTCAGCCTTGAACCTAGTCACAGATGAGGAAAAGATACTGCTTTTCTCCCCTACAACTGCTTGATGATCTAAAGCCACAGAGATGCTGCTTTGCTATGTTTTTCCTAAGATGTTTTTTACCTTAAAATAGTAGTGGAAGCACATATGCAGTTATATTTTGGACTCTGCACAACTGTAAGTCTTCATTAAACTTAGATTCCAACAGCAAATCACTAATCCGGTATTTCATTGTGAATTTGTGGCAAAAAGTTTCCCTGAACTAGGCCAGGCATGGTGGCTCACATCTGTAATCCCAGCACTTTGGGAGGCCGAGGTGGGTGGATCACGAGGTCAGGAGATGGAGACCATCCTGGCTAACATGGTGAAACCCCGTCTCTACTAAAAAATACAAAACATTAGCCAGGCGTGGTGGCAGGCGCCTGTAGTCCCAGCTTCTTGGGAGGCTGAGGCAGGAGAATGGTGTGAACCTAGGAGGCAGAGCTTGCAGTGAGCCGAGATTGTGCCACAGCACTCCAGCCTCGGAGACAGAGCAAGACTCAGTCTCAAAAAACAAAACAAAACAAAACAAAAACAAACAAACAAACAAAAAAAGTTCCCCTGAACTATATTTTCCCTCCTGGGACATGTGACATAGTCACTGTAGGGAAGCCTGGGCTATGTTTAAGGACTTAATTTTAAATCCCAGTTTGAGCACCAATCCACTGTGAGACATTAAATAGTTGTTTATTTTAGGTGGTAATTTTTCTTACCCATGAACAGAGAGATTAAACAACCACCACAGATCACAGACCAACATAAACTCAGCTTCTGACTCAGCAATTTATTTTGAAAACTGATACCAGAGTAAGCTTGTCTTAACTCTTATTAAAAGAAAACAAAAGAGGAAGAGGAATGGTATGCAAAAGATTTTTAATGAACATTTAAAATATGACCTTTATGTTTAAAAATTGTGATTTCCTTTTCATTTTAGGTTTAAATTGAAGGCTTAAAAGTGTTATTTATTCCTGGGGAAAAGAACCAGATATCTAATGTTGCCCCTAGTAAAGATTTCACAAGGGCAAAATTTCATTGTTAAGCCTGGAAGATCATCTCTTGTCATCCAAGGGAGGGAAAATGAATTAATGTATAAAAATTTTATTAAAGAACAATGTAAAAGCTTGGTAAGTTACCAAACATCACTGAATTGAACACATAAAATGGGCCAATATATGTTAGCTCCCAAAACTCATAACGAAAATAATAAAGGTGATTTTTAAAGGAATAATGTGGCATTCATTCATACACATAGTGTCTCACCTATGTAAGAGAATTAAAAAGTATTTCATAAATTAATAAATAATGAGTCCATATTTTCCACAGTGACCTCTCAGCTTGAAATGGAAATGTTCCAAACTTCAACATCACTGTCAATATAGGTCTACATTCCCTGCATAGCTGGTTGCCTAAAAGTAATAGTTAAATTTTGCTTTTGAAAACACCTAGAAGGTGAGATCATTCCTGGGTTAAAACAAAGTTTCAGAAGTGCAGGTACTCAGGGAAAGTGGCCCTGACGTCACGTGTTCGTTCCTTTGCAGGATCAAAGTCCACTTGCAGGATTATCTGCCAGGACTGTCCTCTGCCCTACAAGCCCTGTTGGCGCCTACTCATTCTTTAAATCTTAGGTTAGAATTCACTTCTTAAGACAGGGCTCTCAAACTTCAAGGAATAGAAGTTCATTCGCCTGTATGTACTTCTGCAAGTCTTCAAAATTTTACTCTTTTTTTTTTTCTTTTAAGAAGAGTCTTGTTCTGTCACCCAGTCTGGAGTGAAGTCTTGGCTTTACTGCAACCTCTACCTCCTGGATTAAAGTGATTTTTGTGCCTCACTCTCCTGAGTAGCTGGAACCACACGCACACACCACCATGGCAAGCTAATTTTAGTATTTTTAGTAGAGATGGGGTTTTGGCATAATGGCCAGGCTGGTCTCGAACTCCTGGCCTCAAGTGATCTCTCCCTGTCAGCCTCCCAAAATGCTGGGATTATAGGCATAAGCCACTGTATCTAGCCCATAATTTTACTCTTTACTACTTATTAAAGTTTACAAAGAGATATTTATGTGAATAATTTTCCAACTTATATTTATTTCTCCGTATTACTATACACTCCCTGAGATCAGAGACCAGATATGGGTTTTTCCCCAACTGCTGTTTACACAAAATAGAAACTTAATGAATGAATGTGAATTAATAAACAAATTAGCCAATGATTATTTACCGAGGTCTCATAGAGAGTTTCCTTATTGCTCTTGACTTCCAGAATGTCATACTTTCCTGGTTTTTCTCCTGTATCTCATGTTTCTTCTCCTGAAGCTTCCCTGATTATCGTGTAAATGTTAGTATTACTAAAAATATCCACTAGACCATCTTCTCTTCTCATTCTATATATTCTGAGAAATGTTAAGTCTTTCATGGCTTCGTTTTTTTTAGACAAGGTTAGTCTCTTGATCCCTACATGCATATCTTAACTGTCTCTTCAAACATATACAGACAAATAAAACTCAACATTTCAAAAAAAAAAAAAAAAAAACTCAAAATTAAAAAAAAAAAAAAAAAAAACCCACGATTTATTGCCTCCACCAAGTCTATCCCTCCTCTGAGTTATTCAAGCTGGATTAGTTGTTGTTGTTGTTGTTCTTTTTCTTCTTCTTCTTTCTTCTTTCTTCTTCTTCTTTCTTCTTTCTTCTTTCTTCTTTCTTCTTTCTTCTTCTTCTTCTTCTTCTTCTTCTTCTTCTTCTTCTTCTTCTTCTTCTTCTTCTTCTTCCTCTTCCTCTTCCTCTTCTTCTTCTATTTTTTAATTGACACGGTTTCACTCCTGTTGCCCAGGCTGGAGTTCAGTTGTGCAATCACTGCTCACTGCAGCCTCAACTTCTTGAGTTCAAGTGATCTACCTTAGCCTCCCAAGTAGCTGGGACTGTGGGTGTGCACCACCATGCCTGGCTAATTTTTTTTTTTTTTTTTTTTTTTTTGTATTTTTAGTAGAGACTGTGTTTCAGGCTGGTCTTGAACTCCTGGGCTCAAGTGATCCACCCACTTTCGCCTCCCAAAGTGCTGGGATTAGAGACATGAGTCACTGCCTCTGGCCTATCTTTTCTTTCATGTTTCAAATTCTTCAACATGTTTTGTTTATTCTGTGTTCTCATTCTAAATTTTTTTTTAATGATCTGCTTTTCTCCATCATCACTGCCCCTTGTCTCGTTGATCTCTTTTGCAGAGATTACTGAAACACCTTCTTAAACTGTCCGGTGGCCTCCACTCTTGCCACTTCCAGTGTTTTCACCCAACTACCAGATGCTCTTTCTAAAACGCAGAGCAATTACATGACACAAATTCGAATGCTTCCATGGTTCTCTAATGCCTGTAAGAACAATGTCCAGCTGCCAAACCATTTAAATGTTCTTAACGACCTGACATCTTTTTACCTGGCTAGCCCAATCTTTTACCTTTATAAATACAATGGCAAACAACCTCTCTCCCAGAACATTCTTCTTCTCCCTGTTGGTTGACTAACTAACTCAACCTTTAGGTTTTTACTTTTTAAAAAAGTGCTCCCTTTACCAGCCAGTTCTTGACTGCCCGTCTGTCCTATGTGATCTCTGACCAACTTGTACTTCTTCTTCATAGGCCCTCATCACTGTAACAAAGTCAAGTAAATCTCTGTGAATAGTACACAAAACAGACAATCACATTTAAATAAGCATAGTTATGTGTATGCTCTGTTACTCTGTGAGTGACAGAGCATGTGTATGTATGTACATGTATGTCGGTGTTAAGGTTCCCAGTTCTGTATTAATGCTCTTGGTGGGAAAGGGAGGAATAATAAAAATGTCTAAGGAAAATGAGTTATTATGAGTAAAAGGCCATCATTTTTTTTCTACCCAATTCAGACTTTTAAATCTTGAGTACATTTGGTAAAATTTCCAATTGGTAAGCTTTACACATTTATTTTATATTCCAAATAAAGCTACATAAAGGTCAGCAATCTCTGTTCTCCCAAAGTCATTTACCTAACTTCATTGGTGTCAACAAAAGTTATACATGCTCCTAGAGAGGAAACCAGACCCTTCACTATTCAAAGTAATGGTAGAATCTTAAAGTCATGTTAAAGAAAGCAACACAACCCTTGCCTTTGCCACCTGATAGATGTTTCTGTAAACAGAGATCCACCTCAGTGTCTCAGAAGGCTTGAGGTAAGATTGCTGATCTAAGGGCAGACATACAAGTCAAATGGATTTTTAGTCTTTTGATAACAAAGCACAGCACATCAGAAAGGTCTGTAACTATTTATCTGTTCATTATATAAGAAACATGAGAACGGGCGTGCTGGCTCACGCCTGTAATCCCAACACTTTGGGAGGCCAAGGCGGGTGGATCACGAGGTCAGGAGATCGAGACCATCTTGGCCAACATGGTGAAACCCTGTCTCTACTAAAACACACAAAAAATTAGTCTGGCGTGCTGGTGAGTTCCTGTAGTCCTAGCTACTCGGGAGACTAAGGCACGGGAATCGCTTTAACCTGGGAGGTGGAGACTGCAGTGCGCCAAGATCACACCACTGAACTCTAGCGCCTGGCGACAAAGCAAGGCTCCGTCTCAAAAAAAAAAAAAAAAAGAAAAGAAAAGAAAACACGAACCTTGAAATGTGTTTAGGAGCATTTTTGTTTAGGAGCATTTTTTCAGTCTAACTGCTTGCAAAAGCAGATTTATGACATATGAAGCACTGTCCTTGGAGCAATAAAACACAATAGTAAAGGAGCCAACCTTCAAAATCCTTAAACATTTTGTTTTATAACTTTTAAATTATATTTGTACAATAAATACAGTGTAACCTATTTAAATATACCACTATATTTTAATAGTCTTTTCCCTTACTATCTCTGAGCCTTCCAAGGACAGCCTTTGTCTCTTTAATGTCAGTACAGATACTGAACTGTTTACTCAACCACTTCACAAACCTAAAACATATTTTCACCAAAATATCAGTACTAAATTAAAGCTAGTAACAACCTCTACTATAAATGACCACTGTCTGTAACATTCCAAGAGATAACAAGGCATATATACCTGATTAAAGTTTTATCACAGAGCTTTGGAAAATGCTTACACTTCAAAACTTGCAATATAACTTGGATAACTAATAAATAGGTTAATGACTTTCTAATGCCTACAATTGTAAGTAGATAATAGGGGAACTCTTATTTGTAGTTTTTTGTAATATGAATGTATTTTTCCTTTGAATTTCTCACATTTATATTACATATCTTTTGTATCTATCTATCTATCTATCTATCTATCTATCTATCTATCTATCTATATTTTTTAAGACAGAGCCTCACTCTGTCACCCAGGCTGGAGTGCAGTAGTGCGATCTAGGCTCGCTGCAACCCCCGCCTCCCAGGTTCAAGCGATTCTCCTGCCACAGCCTCCCAAATAGCTGGGATTACAGGTGTGTGCCACCATGCCTGGTTAATTTTTGTATTTTTCCTTTTTAGTAGAGATGGGGTTTCACATGTTGGCCAGCTGGTCTCGAACTGCTGACCTCAAATGATCCACCCACCTTGGCCTCCCAAAGTGCTGGGATTACAGACAGGCATGAGCCACCATGCCCGGCCTAAAATATTTTTGTAAAAAAGAGTTTTCCTCAATGAAATGTACAAGAATATACTTAGCCATTTATGAGAGACTTCTATTGAAATTTAATAGATTCTTGAGGAAGTTTAGCAACTATGATTTTAATACTAAAATTATAAATGAATATTCATGGTTTCATACTAAGGGAAGTAAAAAAGTCAAGTTCAATAAGAATTTCTTGTGCACCGACTTTTTAGATGTATGTATCTGAAGAGTATGATCATTTTTATTAAGCAAAACATTATATATATGTACACATATAGATATATGTGTGTATGAGTACACACCATGCCTGTGTGTGTAACTTGGGGAAGTCATGATAACATTTTCAAGTTTCTTCTATTATCCTTCCTTAAACTTATAAATTCATCAGGCCTAGCTACTTCAAGGGTTTTGTCTTCTAGCTGTAAAGCATCAAGTTGCTGAATATAGTCAACTACGTCAGCTCATGCTTCATGAAAATCTAAAACGTTTTTTGCCAAATATATAAGTGTTTTCTAAAAAATTAACTAGTGAAACCCAGCATTTACTTAGTCCTTTCCAAGCTCACAAATTTAAGTCCAATTGATTGAGGGTTGTACCTTTTTTCGCACACAATTCATGGAGTTTCATTACTGAAAATTGCATTAAAACTCACAGATTCAATAAATTTCTACCGTTCTTACACTTAGCCTATGTTATCTCTTAGTTGTATTTAAATTCCAAAAATGTGGTTAGTGTCACTTTCTATTTTAAAAGAGGTTTGAAGAGGCAAATTTTTTCCCATGCATAATGACCAGACCAAATTGCAACCATTTTAGAATTGATTAAACTCAGAACATGAATGGTGAATGTACACAATTTGACTTTCTGATGATCATGTAATAGTCTACAAAATGCATTGTGATATTTACCTGCTGAAACAATGTTTCCACTTTGAAAGTCTATTGTTTAGCCTAAATAAAATCTTACTCCATGAGAGGACTATCTTCAAACTCTGTCTCGGCAGAGGCCCAGCAGATGTCTGTTTATATTACCTTTGTGATCTATGATAACAAAATGCCCAGCTGAGCTCATAGCATTTTATGAGTGTTTCAAATCCAGGAGGTTGGAATATTAAATACCCACATGCTAACTGTGACATTAATCTCTAACTATCAACTGACGAAGGATGTTAGGGTTGCGTGGGAAACGTGTTTTAGTTTAAATCACTTCATCAAGTAGCTCATGTAGGACCATATTTTATTAAGATTCCAACAAGAGAAGTCATGAAGCGAGGAAGTATAACTGAGTATAAATTTTGACAGTAAAAATTCTGTGTAGATATGCAAGTTGTGTGAGCAGAATATAATAAAACTGGGATCCAGAACTCAAAGGACATTATTTATTTTTAACACCTAGCTACATAGAGGATTTTTTACTAAACTGACTGTTTTTAGACTATAAGGGCATTTGTTCCTTTTAAACCCTGGTATCTTAAAGCATAATGAATAGTTTAACTGTGTTATAGACTATTCTGTCTTCTGAGGCAGAATATTTTCAACATAGCTTATCCCTTTCTTAGGGTCTTGTAATCATTATGATGAACAATAGTTACTATGTAACACAATAATAGTCAGAGTTTCAATTTAGGCATGTGGGTTTCATTTTATTCACTGTTACAGGAACTTGTGTATATGAGGAGCTAATGCTAGTCAACAGGAGCAAAAAAACCCTTGCTTTTAAAGACAAAAAATAAGAGGAACATCCTCCCCAGTGTGGAGAAATTATAAATAGAGAAGAGTAGTGCCAAGTAAGGGTTCTTCAGTTAGACATCTGGGCTGATATCTTAGCATTCTCACTTACTAGCTGTGCAGCTTAGAGTGAGGCCCTTAACTCTTCAGTATCTGCATCTATAAAATGAGGAAATACTGCTGTTATTATGAATGAGAAATGAATGAGATAATATGTGTGGAATGCTCAGAAGAGTGCCTGGCACCTGGTACATGGTAAAGATGAATAATTATTAATTCAGGGGGCAGTTAACATGTAATCATTATATTGTATGATAAAAATATAAAGAGGTTTGTTGTGGGGGATGTTGTTCGTTTTTTTGTTTGTTTTGAGATGGAGTCTCGCTCTGTTGCCCAGGCTGGAGTGCAGTGGTGTGATCTTGGCTCACTGTAACCTCTTCTGGGTTCAAGCAATTCTTGTGCCTCAGCCTCCTGAGTGGCTGGGATTACAAGTGCACACCACCACACCCAGTTACTCTTTTGTATTTCTAGTAAAGATGGGGTTTACCATGTTGGCCAGGCTGGTCTCAAACTCCTAACCTCAGGCATCTGCTGATCTCAGCCTCCCAAAGTGTTGGGATTACAGGCATGAGCCACCACTCCCAGCCAAAATATAAAGAGGTTTTGTAGTATACCTCTTTGTAGTATGCCTCTGGTTGGGGAAGGGGAAGAGATTTGAAGAAAGTAGAGGTAAAATGGAAAGAGATTCGGAAGGAGCATCCTCTAAGAGGTTAACATATTAATTAAAAGAATGATCTGACAGAATTTTTTTTATATCTATTGCACATATTGGTCATCTTATCAGTAACATATGACTTTAGCAACTCTTCTTCCATCCTTACTATAATTATATTCGATAATTATATTCATTGTGTTAGGCCTATGGATTATTTTTATTCATTAATTTATTTGTTCATCTATCCTCTATCCATCCATCCACTAATCCATTCACTTATTCATTCACGTTTTTAACAAATAACTATATGAATGGGCACCTTAAAAGTTACCGTGTAATGATTAAGGTTCAATATGAGGTGTCTGTGTCTGTTCTCAAATTGAGACAACAAACACTCAACCTAACATGCTATAGACTGAGTGCTTGTGTTCCCCAGAAATTCATATGCTGAAGCCTAATCCCCACTGAGATAGTATTTGGAGGTGAGGTCTTTGGGAGGTGATGAGATCATGAGGGTGGAGGCTTCATGAATGGGATTAATGCCATTATAAAAGAGTCCCCAGAGAGATTCCTCATCCCTTCCACCATGTGAGGACATGGAGAGCAGGCAGCGTAGTATGAACCAGGAAGTGGGTGGTACCAAATCTGCCAGTACCTTAATCTTGGACTTTCCAGGCTCCAAACCTGTGAGAAATCAACCTCTGCTACTTATACCACCCAGTCTATAGTAATCTGCAAGGGATTAGTGTCCTTAAACAAGATTTTGACATACAAGGTTAAATAAAGTTCAACATATTTCTTTACTGCTATGCATCTTCAAAAAAGGAACACAGTATAAGAACGCTTTCTTTTTGAACTCGTACTTATGCAACTCTTATTATAGAAAATTTAGTTTGGGAAATACTATGCAAGTTAACATCAATAACATTATTGCATGGACTTTGTGAGTGGTTTTTGGAAATGACTTTTTCTACTTCCTCATTTTCAATTCTGTTCAACATAAAGTGATCCCAAAGCAAATTTCAATGAAATAGGAGGACCACTTGTGTCCCTTTGGATAAATCACATACATTGGAAACAGACTTTCTCATAGTTAAGAGCAGCTTTGATGACTGACAAAGGCCAGTTCGCAGGGAGGCAGTATTGTCCTGAACCTGGTAAGGCCGCCTTCTGGATAATGGGCTTCTGCCAGCAGCCAGCACTCTTCTTTTCTGAATAGTACTTAGATAATATAGAAAGAAATTTTGTACTGCAATTTTCTTTACGGAAAAAAAAAAAGCACTGGGTAAGAAGAAGTCCTTAGTGTTCTTCAGGGACTTGACTTTTATCCTGACTCTACATGGTGAATTGAGCATGAAAAAAAGGTGGCTATCTTTAAGTTATGAAAAATAAAGATGGCTATGTTTAAAATATGAAATTGTAATGTTTAAACCCAAATCCCACACAGGCAGAAATCTTGATTGTTCCAAAATTGGAATCATTAGAATGTTATTAATCTGATTTATCAGCATTTTAACATGCCAAACAAAAGACAAGATTCTCTCTCCCTTTCTCTTGGTAACCACTTGTCCCTTTGTAAAAAAAAAATCAATATAAGGTTATTCATCTGAGCAAATTTCTTCCTTAATACTCTAATTCTTCACTAAAATGCTGTTGTAATAATCTTAACATTGGCTTCCTCAGCCTAGCTATTTTCCAGACAATTTAGTCCACATGGTTGAACCTAGAAGAATGTTAGCACTTAGGTTAAGATTTCCCAAAAGAATATGCGGTCAAATATATGAGACACAATTGCACCATTATGGATTAGGATAAATCATATATTATCAGGTACAACCACACTATTAGCATTCAACCTTAACTAGTGTCTCTCCTACCTCAAGATATAAGTAACAATTTCCTTATCACACAGGAGGACAAACATGTTTCTGTTCTTAGCAAAAAATTGGCCAGATAAAATACAAAATGTATATATGAATCAGGAAAAAAGAAGAGAACATTTATAAGTCTATCAAAATAAACTTTATTTTGGCCTGTGTCAATATAAACTAATGGATAGAAGAAAGAAAGGAAGGTAAGAAGAAAAGAAGAACATAGCTTCCTTAAGGCATGTGTGAACAATGTCAAGTTTTTTCTAATCACTATGTCTATAATTAATATAAATATATAGCAGTATTAAACTGCTGTTTCTCAAATTTACAGATTCAGATTCGCTGGGTTTCTACCCTGATTCTGTTGCTCTGAAGAACATCCAAGAATTTGTGATTCTTATGATTAGGCAGTAGGGTAGACATTGCTTTAAACCTAAATATCTAAACAAAACACTGATTTGTGTTGTTTTATTTCCACTTATTTTTTTTCAGTTTATATGTGAATAAAGCACTTATTATATTCAAACTTAGGCAGTTGCGGGAAATATGAGTGGATAAAACTAGTGTCTGTTCTTAAAATAGTTACTGTAGTAAGGGGTATAAACTATGTATCTCAAATACTCAAGTAGGGTAGAGGTTATGTTTCCAACTTTGACTATGTTAAGTCATTCAATTATTCATTCTAGACTTAATATACATTACGCACTATACAGAATAGGCACCGTGCCAAATTAGAGGGCTGCAATGATGAGCAAAAACAAGTATGAGTTCTCCCTTCATGGAACTTCTAGTCTAAGAGGAAGAAAGCCTTTGCATAAATTAACAACATAATACATATAAAATGCACTATCTGAGGTGAAAGCAATAGATATTATCCTATACATACATAGTAAATAAATGATGATCTAGTCAAAGGGGTTAGGAAGTTTTCTTTGAGTAAGTAAATTTGAATTGGGAATGAGGCTTCAGTTAGGACATCAAAGAAGAGAACTATTCAAGGATCTAAGAAATGCATGTGCCAAGGCCCTGAGGTGAGAAAAATCACAGAGCATGTAAAAATCTGTGGTGGTTAGAGCTCAAAGAGGAAGGGAGAGAATAGAGTGAGGTGAAGTTGGAAATATTAGACTATGCAGGGCCTTTTAAGATACATTAGAAATTTTGTCTTTAGTTTAAAAACAAGTGCTCAGTGGATAGAATAATGAGATTTGAAATTTGAGAAGATAACTTTGTCCTGTGGAAAAA
Source organism: Rhinopithecus bieti (assembly GCF_001698545.2). Lineage (NCBI taxonomy): Eukaryota > Metazoa > Chordata > Mammalia > Primates > Cercopithecidae > Rhinopithecus > Rhinopithecus bieti. The sequence continues at coordinate 3,822,389 of NW_016807158.1, read as the reverse complement.
TGACTAAAGGGAGAAAGAATATGGTTGTACTGGGCAACTATTCAAAATGCTTCTAAAGGATATAATAATAACTTGAATGACAGCACTAAGGGAGGAGAATAAGAAAAGCAGACAGAAGTATGACGTATTCTGGAGGCCAAATTAACATATCTTGCTGATAATTCATTACCATAAGATGTGGTAGAGGATGATGGGCAGTTGTGGAGATGGTCGTGACTTGTTGAGGTAGGGAATAGGAAAAGAGGATCAGGTTTGAGGAAGGGAGGAAGAGAACATGAGAATGGTTTTGAAGATGATTAATTTGAGGGGCCTGCAATATATCCCAGTAGAGTTGAGCAGGCAATTGGAAATTCTGGTTTGGAGCTCAGAGGAGAAATCTGGACTGCAGACAGACATCTGTGAATCATCAAGGGTAGATAGTAATAAAAACTGGTGCAAATGAGATTGTCTAAGGATAGAGAATAGGAAGCAAAAAGAGCATGGGATATAATCTTGAAGAACTGTAATAGTTACTTGGCAAAGAGGAGGATATTGCAAAGGAAACTGAAAAGAAAAGAGCAATAAAAGAAATAAGATTTGGACTACAGGATGTGAAGTGATGCAAGACAGGGGAGAATTTTTCAAAATCAGAGAAGAGCAATTAATTGTAGTAAGTATGGAAAAAGCTCAACTCAGATGAGATCTGGAAAATATCCATTGGAATTGATGATGCAGATATCACTGACAAAGCTTTGGCAAAGCAATGCAGCTGACAGTAATGGCAAAACAATAGTCATGAGTTAATTAAGTTAAGGGATAAGAGGCTAATGGCGGCAGTGAGTGGCACCTTTCCCTTTTTAGATGAGAGAGATAAAAGGCAGTGTTGAATTCAAATGACATTCAACATTTCAACTATTATATGTCCCAAATTTAAAATAGCAATCACCTCTTTCTTACTTGTCCTTTTAAATTTCTGTTATGTTTATTTATTTTCTGTTAAATACACCCTGCGCCTCTCCATCAATGAAGTTAGTGGTCCTGCTGTAACACACCCTCTCTAGCAAGACTTCAGAAGTCCTGTCCCTTCCCACAGCATGTTTAAAGTTGTCTCTCCTTCCCCCTCTATTCAATAAGTGTGTGACATAATTTCACCAGATGATTCACCCCAGTTCTCCCATTTAGTTGAAAACTTAACCACCAATAAATAATTCACCATTTTTTAAACAGAATTTGCTCAACTAAAATGGAAGAGTATACCTTCCTTCATGGATTTCCATGAAAGGTGAATGAAGCAGTGAATCCAAAGTGCTCATTAGAGTTCCTGAACATCACAATTCTCATTGATTATCAAATAAATTTGAATGAGACTTATCTGAGCATAATGGCTTTATACTCCATATCTACATGTAAAAATTAATGAGAATGACATAAAATGCAGGAGAGAGAATTAACATTTGAATAGAAATTCAGATTAGCTCAAAATTATGAAGATATAGTGCTCTAAACTTCATAATCATCCCTATCAGATTACTATAAAAAGATACATGGTTTTAACCCAAGTAAAGGTACACTAGTTCAAGTAACATGCCATAACATTCCTATCATTATTTACTGAAAGGTGGAGTGTACTGGCTTTAAAATAATCTCTGTGTTAAATTAGTTAATATTTTCATTTAAGAAGGGTTTAAAATAATTTTCAAGCGAGATGCAAAACAAAGCCTATAATGCCTTTATCACTTCTGCTTTTATATTAAAGATGGACAAAATATTCTACTCATAGGAAAGGAGATAAAATTGTGACTCACTCCTTTGAGTTTGCTAATTAAAAGAGAAAAACAAGCATATAGCTGGGGGATAGATGAATGGCAGAAGATAAAAATCCAAGAGCCATTATACCAAAGAAGGGTAAAGACTTATTAATGAATTTTAAAACCCAGTGTATACCTTTTGCATTGCTGTGAATAATATATACTTTTGATATCTCAGAATTAAACAAAGAAGGAGGTGACCTGTCAAAATGAATTGAATGAAAGTGAGAGGTGACAATGTGCTTGCGGCCCTCGCTTGCTCTCAGCACCTCCTCGGCCTGGGTGTCCACTCTGGCCACACCTGAGGAGCCCTTCAGCCCACTGCTGCACTGTGGGAGCCCCTCTCTGGGCTGGCCAAGGCGGGAGCTGGCTCCCTCTGCTTGCGGGAAGGTGTGGAGGGAGAGGGCGGGCAGGAACTGGGGCTGTGCCTGACGCTAGCGGGCCAGCCAGAATTCCCCGTGGGTGTGGACTTGGCGGGCCGCACTCGGAGCCGCAGGCCGGTGGCACGCCCCAGGCAGTGAGGGGTTTAGTACCCGGACCAGCAGCTGTGGAGGTTGCACAGGGTCCCCCAGCACTGCCGGCCCTCTCACACGGCGCTCAGAATTCTCGCTGGGCCTCAGCCACCACCCAGCAGGGCAGGACTTGGGACCTGCAGCCCACCATGTCCGAGCCCAGGCCCCCAGCCTCGTGGGCTCCCACGTGGCCCGAACCTCCCAACGGTCACCACCCACTGCTCCGTGTCACCTGGTTCCATCCACCGCCCAAGCGCTGAGGAGTGCCAGCCCTGCACCAGACTGGACTGGCATAGGATCCACTAGGCAAGCCAGCTGGGCTCCTGAGTTGGGTGGGGAGTTGGGATAAATTTTATGTCTAGCCAGAGGATTGTATATGCACCAATTAGCCCTCTGTGTCTAGCTCTGGGTTTGTGGATGCACCAATCAGCACTCTGTATGTAACTAATCTGGGGGGACTTGGAGAAATTTTATGTCTAGCTGGAGGATTGTAAATGCACCAATCAGCACTTTGTGTCTAGCTCAAGGATTGTAAATGCACCAATCAGTGCTCTGTGTCTAGCTAATCTAGTGGGGACTTGGAGAACTTTTATGTCTAGCTGTAGGATTGTATATGCACCAATCAGCCCTCTGTGTCTAGCTCAGGGATTGTAAATGCACCAATCAATACCCTGTCAAAACAGACCAATCAGTGCTCTGTAAAATGGACCAATCAGCTTTCTGTAAAATGGACCAATCAGCAGGATGTGGGTGGGGCCAGATAAGGGAATAAAAGCAGGTTGCCCAAGACAGCCTTGGCAACCTAGGTGGGTCCCCATCCAGTCTCTGGAAGCTTTGTTCTTTCACTCTTTGCAAAAAATCTTGCTGCTGCTCACTCTTTGGGTCAGCGCTGCCATTTTGAACTTTAACACTCACCGTGAAGGTCTGCAGCCTCACTCCTGAGGCCAGAGAGACCACGAACCCACCAGAAGGAAGAAACTCTGAACACGTCCGAACATCAGAAGGAACAAGCTCCAAACACACCATCTTTAAAAACTGTAACATTCATCACGCGGGTCTGCTGCTTCATTCTTGAAGTCAGTGAGACCAAGAACTCACCAATTCCAGACACAAAAGGAACCTCTCTTTATACTTTTATTTACTTCTTTGAGATGGGGTCTTGCTCTGTCGCCCAGGCTGGAGTGCAGTGGCACGATCTTGGCTCACTGCAAGCTCTGCCTCCCAGGTTCTCACCATTTTCCTGCCTCAGCCTCCCCAGGAGCTGAGACTACAGGCGCCCACCACCACACCCAGCTAATTTTTTGTTTTTTAGTAGAGACGGGGTTTCGCCATGTTAGCCAGGATGGTCTTGATCTCCTGACCTTGTGATCTACCCGCCTTGGCCTTCCAAAGTGCTGTACTTACAGGCATGAGCCACCAACTCTCATTTACTTTTTGCTATAAATTTGTAAGTTTTTTTAAGATGGCAGAAATGATTTCAGAAAAAAAAAATCGCTGAGGCAGGAGTAATAAATGAATGTGATTTTAATACTCTGCAGATTAGTACAACATGATATAAATAAGAATAAGGAGAGAAATTATGAAATTCTGCTTATGATGAATAAACTGCAACTTCCTATAAGAGAGGTGCCTTTATTCAGTGAAACCCTTAGAGGAATCATAGACACTATTAAGTGAGAGAAATCCTGTTATTTACTCCTTCCTTCTCCCACCTGCTACCTTTGAAAGAAGTAATACTGTGTGATATGAATCAACACAGTCTATTGCTCAGGAATGTAAGATCTGAAGCCAGACTCCTTGGGTTCAAACCCAGGCTGTACTACAAGTTCAAACCTAAGCTCTACTGCTTGCTAACTCTGTGACTTAAATGCTGAGCTTCAGTTTCTTTATTATTTGTTTGAGACAGGGTCTCACTCTTTCACTCATGCTGTAGTGCAGTGGTGCAAACGTGGCTCACTGCAGCCTTGATATTCTAGACTCAAGCAATCATCTCAGCTCAGCCTCCTGAGTAGCTGGAGCCACAAGCACACAGCACTGTGCATAGCTAATGTTTTAATTTTTTGTAAAGAGGAGGTCCCATCATGTTGCCCAGGCTGGTCTCAAACTCCTGGGCTCAAACAGTCCTCCTGCCTTCTCTTCCCAGTGCAGCTGGGATTACAGGTGTGAGCCACTGTGACAGTTTCCTCATTGTTAATATGACCATAATAATGGTTTCCTAATCCACTGATTTATATAGGAAGTACACTAATGTGTATGAAGTACATAGCACAATGCCTGGTACATATTAAACAACAAACGGGTACTAGCTGCTATTTTTGTGGCTGCAGTCTTTTTACAAATACAGAAGTGACAAAAAGTACATTGAAAAGCCTCTGAAAGACTCCCAGTTTCCAGTCTGACATTGAAGGAGCTTGGATGAGGTCACTCTGTTCTAAGAAGTAAAGTTTCAGTTGGCTATTCTGAGACTTTTTCCTCTCCATATACATTTTAGAATCTGTTGTTATTCACAAAATAACTCACTAGGGTTTTTATTGGAATTGTGTTTAATCTATAAAGCAAGCTAGGAAGAACTGACATCTTGATAATATTGAGTACTCCTATCCATGAACATGGAATGTCTCATTATTTATTTAGTTATTTGGTTATTTCATCAGAGTTCTTATGTGTGGACATAAGTACCTGTACACAAATGTACTTTTACGTGTGGGCATAAGTAACTATACACAAGTGTTTGCTTGTTTGTTTTTGAGATGGAGTCTCAATCTGTTGCACAGGCTGGAGTGCAGTGGCACAATCTCGGCTCACTGCAACCTCTGCCTTCTGGGTTCAAGTGATTCTTCTCCCTCAGCCTCCCAAGTAGCTGGAATTACAGGTGCCTGCCACCACACCTAGCTAATTTTTGTATTTTTGGTAGAGACAGGGTTTCACCATGTTGGCCAGGATGGTCTTAATCTCTTGACCTCGTGATCTACCTACCTCGGTCTCCCAAAGTGCGGGGATTACAGGCATGCATCACCACTCCCAGCCCCATACACAAGTGTTTATAGCAGCTTTATTCATAATTGCCAAAACTTGAAAGCAACCAAGATGTCCTTCAGTAGATGAATGAATAAGCAAACTGAGGTACAATGGAATATTATTCAGCTCTTAAAAATAAGGCCATAAAGCTATGATAAGTCATGGAGGAAACTTAAATCCATATTACTAAATGAAACAAGCCAATCTAAGAAGATTATATTCAGTATGATTCCAAGTATATGGCATTCTGGAAAAGGCAAAACTCTGGAGCCAGTAAAAGAATCCGTGGTTGCCAGGTTGAGGGGAGGGAAGGATGAACAGGCAAAACACAGAAGATTTTTAGGGTCGTAGAGCTACTTCGTATATTATAATCATGGATACAAGTCATTCATTTGTCAAAACTCATAGAATGTACAACACCAAAACTCATAGAATGTACAACACCAAGAGTTCGGCCAGCCCTGCATGAATTAAACTTTTTCTCTATTCCAATTTCCCTGTCTTAATAAATTAGCTGTATCTGGGCAGTGGGCAAAATTAACCCATTGGGTGTTTATGCTACCTGTTCTCCCTCTCTGTCTCTTTCTCTTTCCTTTTCCTCCACTTCCTCCTCCCTCTCTTGTTTTGCGTTCCTTCTTTTGGAAGACATATCTTTTATTTATTTTCTTCTTTTAGGCTTCATGAAATACCTACCCTTCTTGTAATATCTGAAAACTGGCAATCTCCTCAGTATCACCTGAACTGGTCTTCATAGCTCTTAATACTCCAACGTCCTGCAACCAGTGCTGCTAAATTCTCAGAAGTATCACTTTGAGCCTATTATACATTTTTAAGGGTAACTCTCAGATAACAGAAACTATGTTAGGTGGTTCTTGCATTGCTATAAAGAAGTACCTCAGACTAGGTAATTTATAAAGAAAAAGGTTTAATTGCCTCATGGTTCTGCAAGCTTTACAGGAAGCAGCATGGTGCTGGCATCTGCTAAGCTTCTAGGGAGACCTCAGGAAACTTACAATCATGGTGGAAGGCAAAGCTGGAGGGAGTGGACATATCACATGGCAAAAGCAGGGACAAGAAAGAGAGAAGGTGGGGGTGGTGGATGCCACACACTTTTAAACAACTAGATCTCATGTGAACTCAGGGCAAGATCTCACTTATCACCAAAGGGATATCCCAAGCCATTCATGAGGGATCTGCCTGCATGACCCAAACACCTCCTACCCAGCCCTCCCTCCAACACTGGAGATTACATCTCAACATGAGATTTGGTTGGGGACAAATATCCAAACTATATCACAAACTCTATAAACTTCCTTAGTTTTCTGAACTTAGTCACCTTTATAGATACACTGAGGATAGTCCAACTGCTTTTTGTTGAGAGACAATTCTCCATTAAACTCTTATGTTATTCCACATTCAGGCAAAACAGCCAATTTGCTCTACAACTACCTTTTTAGGAAGGCTTTTATAAACAGAGAGCCAGGGAAAGATGGAGACTTCCTCTGAAGAAAATGTATACACTTTAATTTACTTCCATGGATACAGAAATCGTTCTTCCAAGAAGCATTCCAGAAAAATAATTTAGAGACATTTCTCTCACCTTCTAGGAGGGGATTTGCATTGTTATGCGTTTGATTGCATAATAATACTCTCATAGTGAATTTTTGTTATTGCTTTAGCTTGTTTATATTTTCCAATTTACTTTATCTTTTCTGAGCTTCAGTCTCCTATGTGTAGATTTCTAATAATACTAGAACCTGTATTTTTGGATTGTGTGAAAGATTGAGTCATTATGGCTATTAATAGTAATTAATGTATTAATATAATTGATATATATTAATTCATACACTAAAATTACCTTTTTGCATTAATTGGATTTGATTACAGATATTTAAAATCTTAATTTTAACTCTAAATTACAAATTTATGATAGTATGTTTTACAGAAATAAATACTTCATTAAGATTAAAATGCTTCCCACATTAAAAAAATGTAAAATATAATTATCTTCCTATTTGTTGCAAAGTTTATAAAGTTGTTTGTTTTTCTTCTACTTTTCATTAAACTTCTACAATTGCTAACATGTCTTTCAGTTTATGGTATGTATATGCTGATCATGACTTTCCCAAAAATCTGCCGTCTTCAAGTTTGGAGGAAGATTCTGATCCTATTATTATCTAAGAGGTTTTGCTTGTCATATGTTGGTCTAGTTGATCCAAGCAGAAGATTGCTTTTAATTACTATTATGGGGGGTCTTCTTTTGTAAGAGAGACAATGGAAGCAATTATAAAACATCTGGAGAAAACAAAAATATAGGAACAAGACATAGGGAATGCATGCAAATGTGGAAGGTCAGTTTGAAGGACAGGGGCCCTTGTCTAGGTCATACATAGAGCTATGGGATTTGCTGAATATGTGCCGTATTATCAACTTGAAAAATAAGAATAGCAGATTTGTTTATTGGAACAATGAAAGATGAAATTGAAATGGGAAAAGGAAAATGATATAAAAAACATAGGTTTTTTTAACGGCTGTAATTACAAACCTGAGATGAGTGGGAGATTGCTATTGAGGAGAAAAAATAAAGGTCACAGTAGTCATGAGCCAATTGGAAGCACCTAGACAAACATACCACACTGAAATCCAAATCAAGAACTTTCCATAATAACAATAACAGCAATCATTTCATTCAGAATGAATAGCAAAAAGAAAAATTATGACTGAATATATAGTAAGAGGATATCTGAAATTGGAAGAGCTTTATCAAAGAGTTGATGCAGGAATTTTCTTAGTCCTTTTGCTGGACTCATGGCAGGAGCACCTCCTCTACTCGGCCCACTGCACTCCAACCCTTGAGGGAGGGAACATGAGAGTGAGTCAGTGCAGGATCTGGCTGGCTGCACAGGGTGCCGACACAGGAACAAGCTCCATGTAGTACCCTTAGCCAGACCAGGCATGCTGCCTCAAGGGGAATGCGGCAGTGCCCATGTGAGGGTGCCTGTGACCCTCATTTGGCTCTTTACCTCAGCTCATGGGGCAGTTGCCCTCTACCAATGAGAGCAAAGGGCTGGTGTGACAGCCTTTCTGGGTACCCACACTCAGTGGGTCCTGAGCTCTTGTCCAGCATCCAAGAATATTGAAGTCACATAGATGGTTGAAAGAAGGTGAAGGTAGAGAATTTTATTGACCAATGAAAATGGCTTTCAGAGGAGTGGGAGCTACAGAATGGACAGGAAGGGTATACTGGTCATCTTCCAAGAAATTGGATTGTCTTTTCCCAAAGTCAGTTCATTTCCCCCTCTATTGACTGAGTCTGGAGTCTTTATAGGCACAGGATGGGGTGTGTATACTGATTGATTTGTGAGTATGTAACAAAGGTTAAAGTGAAAACACCACTCAAAGACTCAAAGGTGGGCACAACAGCATAGAAAACCAATTAGGAAAGGGTCAGTGTACATAAAATAGGTGAAGGGTGGGGATCAATCAGAGGAAAGCACACCAAACAAGAGGACAAGTTCTCAATCTAGTCCCAGGATTTAGCTTGTAGCTTGGCTTTCAGGTTTAAACTGTCTTCAGCCTGGAGGTGGGGTTTCACCGGGTACCCGCCCCTATCTGCCTGGGCATTTGACTGCCTCCTTTCACTATCAGGATGACCAATTATAAAGAAATTAGGCTATAGGGAAGTAAAAGTCTTAATAAAAAAACTAGAACGATTTTGTTGTCCCTTAGATAGCTCATATTTTGCATTAACTCATGATGTTTCTTCTTTTTTCTTTTGAGCAATATTAAACAACTACAAAGTAATATTACCCAAAAGAAAATGCACTGTGGCTCTCAGTTTTGCTTGGTCTCTATGTGGGCCTGGAAATCCTAATAGATCTGTTTGCTCAAAAGGGTTTCCTATCTGCCATTCATCATGGGTCTCTCCTATTTTGGAGAAATACTTAAAAGTCATGGATATTTTCATGCTGTCAATATCTAGGATTCATTTGGCCTAAGAAAAGCTGAAAGCTGTGTAGTTTGACAAAAGACATGCCAAGAAAGTTAAATATATCTAGTTCTCCTTTCCCCATGTTTGACATTTCCGTGGAGGAAGGGAGACAAGGAAAGAAGTTGCAAATATATTAGGCTTCTTTCTGTTTTTCTCTGCCTGATATACCCCATGGAATTGATCTTGTGTGTACATTTAGGGAAAAAGTCTTTACATGATTACAATAAGCCAGATCTCCCTTCTTCCTTTTTGCTTCTTCACTCTCCCTCACTGAGAACCCCTGATTTAAAGGCAGGGAAGTGGCTTTAAAAATGTACACCCTTTGGGATTCAGCCCTGTTGCTGCATGTGTCAATAGTTCATTCTTTTTATTACTGTGTAATATTCCACTGTGTTGATATGTCATAATTTGTTTATCCATGCACATACTGATGGACATTTGAGTTGTTTCAAGTTTGGGGCTATTACAAATAAAGCTGCTATGAATATCCATGTAAAAGTATTGTCGTGGACATGTTTTCACTTATCTTGAGTAAATGCCCTGGAGTGGAGTGACTGGGTCATATGACAGGTGTATCTAACTTTTGAAGAAATGGTCAAACTGTTTTCCAAAGTGGCTGTACCATTTTACATTCCCACACCCATGTATGAAAATTTCAATTGCTTCACCCTGCCAACACGTGCTTTGGTCACCAACTTTTTACATTTTATTAATTCAAATACGTATATATTAGTACCATTGTAGTTTTAGTTTTCATTTCCCTGATGACTACAAACATTGAACTTTTCATCTGCTCATTCACCATTCTTATACCTTCTACAAATGGTGTGAGTCTGCTTAAAAATTATTGTAAAGAAAGTGGTAATAACTGAAAGCAAGTTAGTGATTGCCTTGGGACAAAATAGAAGAAGGGACGAGTCGCAAGGGGAACAAGGAAACTTTTCAGGGTTATGGAAATTCTTGTTATCCTCATTAAGGTGAAGGTTACACAGACATATACAGATGTCACAACAAATTAAATTGTATACTTTAAATATATGCAGCTTATTATATTTCAATTCAATTATACCTCAACTAAATTATAAAAAATCCAAAAACTTTATTAGAAGTAAACCAAAAATAAAATTGTAAGCCTCCCAACCAACTGAACAGACTCCTCCTCACAGCCAAAGGCATTGTAAAGTTAATTTGAAAAATTAGTTCAGGCTGTGATGGGAAGTGAGGGTCTGACATGCCTCATTATACTCTCCTCCCTTTGGAATTCAAGCACATTTGACCAACATTAACATGTAAACAGAGACCTTAAGTCTGGTAAGAAACATTCCCTTCTATGGATTCTATCTGCATAATGGGAACCTTGGTCTCCACAACCTCGTATCTCAACCTGGACTTTCCTTCCTATTGATTTTAGACAATAACTTAACTTTTTCAACCAATTGCCAATTAGAAAATTCTTGAATCCACCTATGACCTGGAAGTCCTTGCTTCTAGTTGTCTTGCATTCCTGGACTGAACCAATATACATTTTACATGTATTAATTGATATCTCATATCTCCCTACAATGTGTAAAACCAAGCTGTAGCCCAATCACCTTGAGCACATCTCCTGAGGCTGTGTCACTGGTGCCAGGTGTCAGAGCCTCAGCAACAGAAAGTGGTTACCTCATAGGTAGTAAGAAGTATTTACCAACAATGTTACCAGCAGTGAATCCATACAGGTCTGCAGCAACCTCAATTCTTGCCTCCTCAGAAGAAAGAATTTGACTGAGGGGCATAAGACAGAAAAAGAGACTGAGGCAAATTTTAGAATAGGAGTGAAAGTTTATTAAAAAGTTTAGAGCAGGAATGAAAGTACACTTGAAAGAGGGCCATGCAGGTGTCTTGAGAGAGTCAAGGGCCCTGTATGACCTTTGACTTGGGTTTTATATGTTGGCATACATCTGGGGTCATGTGTCCCTTCTCCCCTGATTCTTCCCTTGGGGTGGGTTGTCCACATGCACAGTGTCCTGCCAGTCCTTGGGAGAGGAGCATGCACAGTGTGTTTAGTGAAACTACATGCATGCTCATTTGAGGCGTTCTTCCCTTACTAGCTGAATATCCCTAGAAGGCCATATACCAGCTAAACTCCACCATTTTGCCTCTTAATGTGCATGCTTGGACCCACCTGCCCAACTCCTAAGATCTTGTCAGGAAGTTGCTGATCCCCAGTTTCAGGTTTTTTGTATTAATTGGGAGACTGCCTTTTCCTGGTGCTGGCTGTGACCAGTTATTATTTTAGAGAGACAGTTAACAACCACTTCACCATCACCTGATGGTCACCTGACCTTCCTGGTGGGGGGTGGGGAGCTCCGTCTCCTGCCATGCTCATGTGTGACTAGCTACCCACTCTAACAATAGTATACATAAAACTCACGCTTTGTCCGGAGCCATGAGGCCCGGAATTAGCTGACCTCTGTTGCTTGATCTCCGCAAAGCGGAGACAAGACGGCACATTTCCGGGTTCTTTATTGCGGACCCTTCCCGCGCGCGCCTAAACTGTTCCCGCGGGCACCCAAAGCTTTTCCCGCGTGAGCCTAAGTTTTTCCCGAGCGCGCCTAAACTGTTCCCGCGCATGCCAACCTTTCCCGCGTGCGCGCGCAAACATTTTCCCGCCCAGGAAGATACGCAGCCTAGGGCGCAGGCGCGATCCCGCGCCCGGGAAAAGTACAAACCCACTGCGCATGCGCAATTGTAATTTGAGTAAGCCCAGCCTCCTGTCACCGCCCTGGCCCAACCTCTTCCTCTGCCAGCCTATATAAGGCATTGCACTGCCACCATTAAACGAGACTTGATCAGGCTATTTGTCTTGTCTCCATTTCTCGTGTTTTCTTGTCTCCTCCATTCCCACTCCCCCTTCCAGGGCCCATTCGACTGTCCTGCAGGTCAGGACAACGCTTGGTTACCAAACTAAAGGAAGTCATAATTTATTTTGAAATTGTTGCCACAGGGCCAGCCAACTGAAGTGGCCCTGCAAAGCAGTCTTTTGTGGCAGAAATTTGCATCTGCAGAGAATCTCCATTAATGCAGCTAATCTTTCCTAGATCCCTTTCTAGATCCTTTCCTCAATCTAGGATAGATTAGCCAAGAATCGGACACCTTTAGTGTTCCAAAAAGAGACACTTACCACCTAATCTTTCTGAGGGCTGCTACCTCTGAGGTTTTGTCCTAAGCGTGTGAATCAGAGCAACTCCATCTTGAATAGCAGCTGGGTAAAATGAAGCTAAAACCTACTGGGCTGCATTCCCAGAGAGTTAAGGCATTCTAAGTCACACGATGAGATAGGAGGTCAGCACTACATACAGGTCACAAAGACCTTGATGATAAAACAAGTTGCAGTAAAGAAGTCGGCCAAAACCCGCCAAAACCCAGATGGCCAGGAGAGTGATCTCTGGTCATCCTTACTGCTACACTCCCACCAGCACCATGAGAGTTTACAAATGCCATGGCAATGTCAGGAAGTTACCCTATATGGTCTAAAAAGGGGAGGCATGAATAATTCACCCCTTGTTTAGCATTATCATCAAGAAATAACCATAAAAAGTGGGCAACCAACAGCCTTTGGGGCTGCTTTGTCTATGGAGTAGCCATTCTTTTACTCCTTTACTTGCTTAATAAACTTCCTTTCACTTTACAGACTTGGCCTAATTTCTTTCTTGTGTGAGATCCAAGAACCCTCTCTTGGGGTCTGGATCTGACCTCTTTCCCGTAACAGTTTCATCTACATAACAAGACCACCTTTGCCAGGCAAGCCTCCTATTTTGCCTCTCCCATCACCTATCTTGCCACAAAATCCTGATTTAACAGCATAACCTGTTTCTTCCCATGCTCTGAACCATCTGTCTTTCTACAACCTCAAGATGGTATATAAGCTTCAGTACCTTAGTGGGGGTTGAGTGTTCATTCTGAAGGCTCCTCTGTATACATGTCAAATAAATGTGTCTTTTCTCCTATTAATCTTCCTCATGTCAGATTTTTGAAGCTCCAGAGGGCCAAAGGCCTTGACCCCTACACAACAAAGCTTACTTCTTATGGTTAATTTTGAGCGTTCTAAAGCTAGAACTAGTGTATTTAATTTTAAAATGTTGTGCTCATTGAGTAAAAAAATCTAAGATTGCCCAGAAACATAATATTTATCTTTAACCATAAAGCTTAGTCACTAGATGATTTGAATTTCTCTTCCATTTTACATTTCTGGCCTGTGTCTTCAGCAACAACCATGATTTTTCTTCTGTTTGGTAATAATTATACCTTCAACACCCCAAAACTATTTTTGAAACAAAGAATTTAATGTAATAGCAGTGTTATGAACCAAATTCATAAAATCACAAACATAGGATGTATCATACTTATAACAAAAACTTGACATGGCGCAGTAGCCTTCTAACCAAAAAATAAAAAATAAAAAATAAAATAAATAAAACCTTCATTTTATAGTAGTATTATGTCCTTTTTAATTTAATCAATGACAAATAGTACTTTCTTATTTATACTCCAAAGTTTTAAATGCTGAAATATCTTTTATGCATCAATGTCCAAGCACTGATTTTACAATATTTTTCTCATTACTCTGAATTTTAAGAATTATGTTTCATATTAGGTTAAAATTTATTTGCTCTTTACATCAATCTATAATCAAGAGTATTTCTAAGAAGCTCTCTTACGATTCTCAAATAGGAGTGACAAAATAGCTATTTTAACTAATGCATATATAATCCAATAAAGGGTAAAACTATAATCTACATATTTCATTAAAAGCTTTCTGAAGGCAGGACCCAATTATTAGAGGTTCAGTTTCTTCACTACTTATAGTGGAATCTTCAAAAGGTTTTCTTTGTCTTGTATTATTTGCGACAGAGTAAATGGTTGCATAGGTGGTTGTGTGCTGCTCCCTACTGGAGAATAGCAAAGCCATGAATTCACGGGTAAGGCAAAAATGAGCCTTAGTATCATGGTTTTCCCAGCTCTGTTCAAGGTAGAAATTTAGGGCTCAGATATATTTAAGCTTTCATATTTTATGTCCACCCTAGACTATGTTTCTAAGTAATAAAATAGGTTACAAATCTAGTCCACAAACATATGCCACACTCACTCTAAATGTCAGCAAATGATGTCCTCTTTTATTGTATTTATTTATTTATTTATTTTGAGACGGGCTCTCACTGTCACCCAGGCTGGAGGGCAGTGGCATGATCTTGGCTTGCTGCAGCCTCGAGCCCCGGAGCTCAAGCAATTCTCCCATCTTAGCCTCCCTCGTAGTTGAACTACAGGCACATGCCATTACGCCTGGCTAATTTTTGTAATTTTTGTAGAGACAAATTTTTGCCGTGTTGGCCAGGCTGGTCTCAAACTCTTAGGCTCAAGTGATCCTCCCACCTTAGCCTCCCAAAATGCTGGGAGCTACTGCCCCCGGCTTATGTTCTCTTTTAATTTCTGAAAGAGATTGAGGCCGACATAACAGAAGGACAAGGATAATGGTTGAAAGCAGAGTTAGACAGGTCTGGTTTTACATCATACCTTGATTGTCCTGTGATATTAGGTAAGTTGCCTAAACAGTAAGCCTTATGTTTTATCATCTATAAAATGTCAGTTATCCCATGAAATCTTAATTATCTCATAAGATTGTTGTGATAATTAAATTCCGTGCAGAAAGCACTTACCATGGTTCTTGGAATATAATACATGCCTAATAGGTGTCAAAGTAATAATGAAAATTCAATTAGCTACTCGGTATTTTCTGCAACCAAAACCAAAATTTCTCCAGAGGCAACTTCCCTCCCTACCTCAGTGTGTACCTATGAGAATGGTGTCAGGTTCTCTTGAAGGCTCCACCCACACGTGTGTTCCTCGTCTTAAGCTCTATCACATCACCTGCTACTTTTCTCTATTAATGATTCCCTCTTTTAAACTTCTTTTCCTATGTACTGAATTTTCCTCCCTGAGCACAAACATGCTTTTCTGTTTTGAGATGTAGCCTTATCACAGCCTTTTTTTTGCGAAACCAAAGTTTCTAAATATGAGTCTGCCCTGGCCCCTTTCCTGTCTCTTACTCCTTGTTACATAGTACTACTTTTCTCACCCTACCCAAACTCTTATTTTCAAGGTCACCAATGTTTGGTCTCCTTTTTGCCACATTTAATATCCACGCCTCTATTCTTGCTCTCCGTGAGCTATTTGCAGCCTCAACCTGGTTTTCTTCAGTTTCAGAACACAGCTCTCTTTTCCTCCCTTCTTAAATTTCCCCTTCACATTGACTGCTTCAAAATGGACATACCCTTGAATCATCATGTTGCCTCTTTCCATTTTGTTCTGTATGGTTTCTGATCTTATCTTTATTTTTATCTTATCACTCATTGCCCCTCTGTGAATGAGTCTCATATCCACCATTCTCAGCCACATTTCAGCATGTGTTCTAAAGTCCGATGGCTGTCTTTATTTAGAGAGCTCAATGATATCTTTTCCCCAAACCGTCTCCTGCTCTTAATTTTCTTATTTTTGACGTTTTATACCTTACTCAGGCTAATGTTCCTAGATTGATCCTGATTTATTTCACCTTCCTATTCCCTATCATCAAGCTTGTCAAAAGTCTTGAATCTCCAAAAATGTTTTCTTTTCAAAATCAACTATTCTTTTGTTTCTATTCCCAGAGCTTCAGTTCTAGTTAGGGTTCTTATCACATGACCCCAAACAATAATTGTCTCCTACCTGAACCCCCTGAAGCTACATCCTTTACATTCAAAGTGGTTTAAACACTTTCGTAAGTCCTGCCTTTCTAATCCAGTGCTTTCTGTATTCCTCCTTTGCTGAACAACTTTCACATTGATGTCGTTTCAGAGTTTTGAAGAGTCAAAAGGAAATAAAGTCTGGAAAGTAAATTAGGAATCACGTATTCCAACCTACTCATTTGATTAATGAGAAAATTTAAACCTAGGCAATTTAAATTTACCAGAGGTTGCAAAGTTAGTAGCAAACTAGAATTTAGGCCTCAGATGGCATCAATTGATTTTTCTGTACAATTGTATAATTTGCTGTCAAAAGATTAATACTAATTCCTCAAACTCGTATAAGACCTTTTGTAATCTGGGTTCTGTCAAATGCTCCACACATGGTATTCAGACAATCGGATTTATTCATTGTTTCTTAAACACATCTGTGCAAGGCTGTCTCTGTGTCTTTGCTCAGGAGATATATATATATGAAATTCTCTCTTTTCTAACTCTTACCTTTACTGTAACAGTTTCACACACACCTTCCATTAAGACTTCCCATTAATTCCAAATCTGTTAATTATTTTCTTTGAGTTACTGTAGTAATAATTGTGTTTTTCTTAAATTTGGCACACATGATTTGTGTTTTTATTTATTAAGAAAATTGATGCTTTTCCATAGTAACTCATTCTTCTCCCTTCTTATTGTACAGCAACCTTGTGGTTTCAGAGATTGTTCTTAGTTTCAATGACAGGTACTATCCAAGACTCTGACATGGAAGGCTAAAACTTAGAATTATAGGATTCTCCGTCTTCTAAAAATCATAAACCTTGGATATGAGGTCCACACCACTGCCACATAAGAACAAGCAAAGTGAAGAAAGTCAAGGGAAGCAGAGGCAGGACTTGCCAATTAAGTTATCCTTATCCTCCCTACCTTAGGATGTGACATTGTGATATATTTATTTTTTATTTAACTCAAAGTGATTTGGATGTGTGGCTACTTGCAGAGTAAAGCAGACTGATGGAAACAATGCTTCTGCTGTCTGTTTCAACGAGACTTTTACATCTGTGGGAGATGTCGTCTGTCTCATGTACCTTTTTATCCTAAGTGCCAAACACAAAGTGTTGCCCATAATGGGAATTCAATAAAATTTATTGTAATTTGCATAGATTTACATGCTATGCTTTATTATTCCTATATTTCCATATTTCTTGGTATCATCTAGAAATGCTTCTGAACATGTCCACCTAGCACTTGCCAGATCCCATTAGACTCAGATCAAATGTGTATATATGTTTATGTATACATATATATACTGATACTTAGTAGACAAGCTCCTAGTTATTTTTAGAGAATAACTATTGCAATGTCTAATAAATTCAAATCCTGGGATTCACTGGGAATCTGTACAACTATAAAATAAATGGAAACCTTTGTGAGATTGGTATTAGAGACGTATTTGACTGCTCCTTGTCGCTACTTCTCTCTGTATGCCTATATTTACTTTCACCCCAGACTTCTCACTCTGGCAACATCTATGAAGTGCTTATACCCAAACTC
The DNA here is from genome assembly GCF_001698545.2 of Rhinopithecus bieti. Lineage (NCBI taxonomy): Eukaryota > Metazoa > Chordata > Mammalia > Primates > Cercopithecidae > Rhinopithecus > Rhinopithecus bieti. The sequence continues at coordinate 3,804,775 of NW_016807158.1, read as the reverse complement.
ATAGATCTGACATACACCATAATCATTTTATACATGAAAACATGTTTGTTCTATGCCATCCAATGACTTTGTTTCTTCAAAAATGTCCAAGATGGAAAATAAGTAACATATGCTAATAATATCTTAATAGAGCAGAGAAAGAAAACATAACATATTAATCAGAGCTCTCCTCCACCTTTCCAAAGATACTTGTGTTGGCTAGGCATGGGGGCTCACACCTGTCATCCAGCACTTTGGGAGGCTGAGGTGGGCAGATCACCTGAGGTCAGGAGTTTGAGACCAACCTGACCAACATGGTGAAAGTCCATCTCTACTAAAAATACAAAAGTTAGCCAGGGGTGGTGGCAGATGCCTGTAATCCTAGCTACTAGGGCAGCTGAGTCAGGAAAATCACTTGAACCCTAGAGGTGAAGGTTGCAGTGAGCCAAAATCACACCACTGCACTCCAGCCTGGGTGAAAGAGAGAGACCTCATCTCAAAAAAATAAAATATTTGTGTTATTATTGTGTGTATTAATATAGAAAGTGACATTGCAAGCGAACTTTTCAGAGCAAGTTGGATATTAGATTAAAACATCAGAAGATTTTTAGTAGTATCCACATTGATTTTATCATCCAACACATATTTTGTACCTCTTGTCCTTCTTACCAGAACCTTGATGTCTTGTGTGAAACTACGTCTCCCTTAATCTTAAATCATGTGGTGGATTAGACAGGACTCTTCAGAGAAACAGGTCAGGAAGATGAATATATATCCAGAGATATTTATTTTAAGAAATTGGTTTATATGAGTGTGGGACCTGGCAAGTCGAAAATCTGTGAGTAGGCTGGTAGGCTGAAAAGTCTGAGAGTCTGTGTTGCAGTCTTGAGTCCAAAGGCTGGAAACACATAGAATTCCTTCTTATTTGGGCAACCTCGGTCTTTGCTCTTAAAGCCTTCAACTGATTACATGAGACCTATTCATAGTATGAAGGGCAATCCGCTTTACTCAAAGTCAACCGATTAAAATGTTCATCACATCTAACAAGTACAATATAGAAACATTTAGGCTTTTGTTTGACCAGAGCCTAGCCAGGTTGACAGGTAAAAGTAACCACCATGTGAGCTTGGTATAGAATGGACTCGCCAGTTAATTCCAAGAGTCAATTTGTGACTTGATCCCATAACAATAACATCACTACACCCTTCCTGGGAATTAAACATAGAGTTACTACATGATGCAGTAATTCCGCTCCTATTTACATACTCAAGAGAATAGAAAACACAAAAACTTGTGCATAAATGTTTACAGCAGCATCACAATGTAATATTAAAACATTTTCTTCCCTGCTTAAAGAAACCCTGCACTGATCAGCAGTCAATCAGCATTATCACCCACTCCCATCTTCCAGCAGGATCAATTGTAAATCTACATTCTATCTCCATAGATTTGCCTATTGTGGAGATAGGCAGTTGTTTACAGCAGCATTATTCCCAATAGCCAAAGAGTAGAAGCAATGCAAATGTCCATCAACTGATGAATGGATCAGTAAAATGTGGCACATCCATACAATGAAGTATTACTTAACAATGAAAAGAAATGGCATATTGGTACATGGAATGATTTTGTGTTCAATGTATGAACCTTGAAAAACATTATGGTAAATAAAGAAGCCAATCACAAAAGGCCACATATTGTCTGATTCATATACATAAAATATCCACAATAGGCAAATCTATGGAGACAGAATGCAGAATAACAATTGATCTTATTGGACAATAGGAGTGTGTGATAATGCTGATTGACTGCTAATCCATGCAAGGTTTCCTTTAGCAGTAAAGAAATTGTTCTAAAATTAGATTGTGATGATGGTTGTGAAAGCATGAATATATGAAAAAATACTGCACACTTTTTAATTTAACTTTTTTTTTTTTTTTTTTGAGACAGGGTCTCACTCTGTCGCCCAGGCTGGAGTGCAGTGGCATGAACTTGGCTCACTGCAGCCTCAACCTCCTGGGCTCAAGCTATCCTCCCACCTCAGTTTCCTGAGTATCTGGGAGTATAGGTACACAACACCACACCTGGCTTATTTTTAAATTTTTTGTAGGGTCTCACTGTGTTGCCCAGGCTGGTCTTGAACCCCTGACCTCAGATGATTCTCCTGCCTCAGCCTCCCTAAGTGTTGGGATTACAGGCACGAGCCACCAGGCTCGGCTTGCTATGGTGCACTTTAAATGGGTGAATTATATGGTATGTGAATTATATCTTAATACAAATATCAAAATAAAATTAAACATATTTAAACAAATAAATCTACTAAGCATTCAAATAACCTTTTTGAAAATTGTTTTTTCTTAAAGCGTTTTCATTTTGAAAGTATAACACTCTGGTTTAACTCCACTTTCATTTCTAAATTATCAGTTTAGACTTTCACATCTTCCTTTTTTTTTTTTTTTTTTTTTTTCTGAAAACTATTCTTGGCACAGATCCTTGTTTTACAGAAGTCCCGTATGATGTTGCATTTTACTGAATAAGGTTAATTAATACATCACACTTAGGAAATTTGTATGGTAGTAGAACCATTCTCTTTTTTTTTATTATTATACTTTAAGTTTTGAGATACATGTGCAGAACGTGCAGGTTTGTTACATAGGTATACAAGTGTCATGGTGGTTTGCTGCACCCATCAACCTGTCATCTACATTAGGTATTTCTCCTAATGCTATCCCTCTGCTAGCCCCGACCCCTCAACAGGCCCTGGTGTGTGATGTTGCCCTCCCTGGGTCCATGTGTTCTCATTTTTCAACTCCCACTTATAAGTGAGAACATGCAGTGTTTGCTTTTCTGTCCCTGTGACAGTTTGCTGAGAATTATGGTTTCCAGCTTCGTCCATGTCCCTGCAAAGGACCTGAACTCATCTTTTTTATGACTGCATAGTATTCCATCGTATATATATGCCACATTTTCTTCATCCAGTCTATCATTGATGGGCATTTGGGTTGGTTCCAAGTTTTGGCTATTGTGTAATTTATAGATTCACTGCTATCCCCAACAAGGTACCCTTGACTTCCTTCACAGAATTAGAAAAAACTACTTTAAATTTCAGACGGAACCTGTGTTTTATATATTTACTTCTTGTCTAGTTAATTTGGCACTGTCAGTTAATCTGGAATGTAGAGAACGCAGAGAGGGAATTCTGCCCCTATTTACTTTTTTCTAAAAGAAGCAGAGACTAAAGAAATTTCATAGAATACCAGATCTACTTTATACTTTAATGTGAAACAGTGCATGCTTCTTTTTAAACCTGCAGGCCAGGTGTGGTGGGTCACACCTCTAATCCCAGCACTTTGGGAGACTGAGTCAGGTGGATCACTTGAGGTCAGGAGTTTGAAATGAGCGTGGCCAACATGGTGAAACACTGTTTCTACTAAAAATACAAAAATTAACTGGGCGTGATGGTGTGCACCTGTAATCCCAGTTTTTTGGGAGGCTGAGGCATGAGAATCGCTTGAACCTTGGAGGCAGAGGTTGCAGTGAGCCAAGATCATACCACTGCACTCCAGTTTGGGTGACAGAGCGAGACTCCATCTCAAAAAACAAACAAACAAACAAACTGCAGTGACATCTCAAAGCCTGTAACATTAAATTTTCTTTATTCGAAATTTTCTATCCTAATCCGCAAATGGAAAATATGAAGTGTTAGATGTTTGTGATCATGTACATATGACAGAGTATCCATACATCTTCTAGCAACGTGATTTATTTACTTGTTGAGTAAAAGATGACACCAAGAACAGACTTTTAGCTGCGGTTGCCAGTTATTCCATAGAAAACTTGTCCTCTAAGATAGCAATGTCAGTTTTTTAAAATTTAATACTATATATGACCATGGTTTCACCAAGCTTTTTACTCCCACAATACAATGAAGGTAAGTGACAGGAAAACGGGACTACTTTTTTCAAAGTGACTGATCTGTCAAATACATAGCGAAGCCACTCAAAGTCAAACCCAGCTTGTTTTTGCAGGCACTGCTAAAGTTAATTCAGCATCAATCAAGACAGCGGACAGAAATGAGTCATTTGTTTGTTTTTAATAGCACATATTAGTTTTTATAGGAAAACTCTGAGTATTGTTTTTGGTCAATAGGTCTTATTGAACTATTGAAAGTAATGAGGAGACATAGACCTTGAATTAGTCTAGTCTGATCAGAGCTAAGGATGTTAACTCCCAATTTTCTGAAATACACATTCAAAGACAGAAATGCAGAGAAATTGGAAAGAAGATAAAAAGATAAGCTTAGTAGAGAATATCAGAATAATGTTTTTTTTTAAAAAAAAAAACAGATAAGAACCTTATCATTGGAAATATGTGACATCTCAGAATAATAGGCCAGTTCTCTTTGTTCCCAGACATGGTTAGCAATGTTAACAGTTTCAATTTCCACTCCTTTTCATATGGATGGATAACATTTTTAAAAGCATCTTTGTGTATTGCCAGCTAGTTCTTAAAGTTCTCATGTCTAGAGGTTTTTTTTTTTCGTCTTTCTTATTCAGAAATATGTTTCCTTTAGAAATTTAATGACTAACTTATTTACAATAAGTTATGAAAAGTACTTCCATGGTTTTTAACTTTTTTTTCTTATGTTTTATCTCTCACAAAATTTCCCCACAAAATTTGCAGACCTTGAGTATGGCAAATATTGTTACATATAATTTATGAAGGGATTGAGATTTGTGAAACTTGAGTATCTTGCCTATATGGTTTTTAAGCAAAATGATCAAGAAAAATATTAGTTATTTGACTCTAAACTTAAGTGTTCTTTCTAAGATTTTATTCTTATTTTTTTCTTAAAGTATCTTTTTTTCTTTTTTAAATCAGTAGGGTATTACATGAATATTAAAATATTACTATAATACACAAATTTATAGTGTAAAATGTGAAGAACCCTGAATTCTTATATTCTAGTGCTAATCATTGTTAGAAGATTGGTGTCTATTCTTCCTTTTGTTTTCTTAGTACACACATATTAGGATATTTAACAAAATACAGTTATATAAGTGTCTTAGCTCAGGTTGCTGTAGTAAAATATCATAGACAACAGAATGTATTTCTCACAGTTTTGGAGCCTGTAAAGTCAAAAATCAAGGTGCCAACAAGGTGGGTTTCATTCTAAGGCCTCTTCTCTTGACTTGTAGGCAGCTTCTATCTTACTGTGTGCTCGCGTGACTTCCTTGTGAATGTATAGAGAGAGAGAAAGAAAGTCGGCAAGCTCTCTGGTGTCTCTTCTTGTAAAGACTCATCGGTAATGAGGGTCCTACCCTCATGAGTTCATCTAAACCTAATTACCTACCAAAGACCCCATCTTCACATTCAACTGTTTTGGAGGTTAAGACTTCAACATATAAATTGGAGTTGGAGGAACAAACATTCAGTCCATAACAATAACATATACTTTACTGCGAACTATTTTTATAAACTATATTTGTAAAATATTCTCTGTTTAGTACAAAAGCAATATATCATTAATTGAATATCCACCCACTAGCTCACCATATAGACTCAGTAAAACAGTTCATTTATTGAAATATTGATGGGCCAGGCACAGTGGCTCACGTCTGTAATCCCAGCACTTTGGGAGACCGAGGCCGGCAGATTGCCTCAGCTCAGGAGTTCGAGACCACCCTGGGCAACATGGTGAAACCTCGTCTCTACTAAAGTACAAAAAAATTAGCTGGGTGTGGTGGCGGGTGTCTGTAGTCCCAGCTACTTGGGAGGCTGAGGCAGGAAAATTGCTTCAACTCAGGAAGTGGAGGTTATAGTGAGCCAAGATTGTGCCACTGCACTCCAGCCTGGTTGACAGAGGAAGACCCTGTCTCCAAAAAAAAAAAAAAAATTATTGATAAAACAACAACAACAAAAATGTTGTTACTTATATCATTATTCACTGGACTTGGCAGTTCTGGCAGTTCTTATAGATATAAATATATTAGCAGATATAAAAATTTAACAATTTAATTAGTACTGCTATGAATGTTTCTTCAGAGAAATTCTATGAAGGAATGTCAGTCTTGGACTTATATAAGTTAATCGTATAAAGAACTTTTATATCTATCATCTTATTTGATTCTTCCAAGGACTATGTAAATTAATCAGAGTAAACATATTTAAACCTATTTTTACATATTAGAAAATTAAAGCACAGAGAGTTAAAAATACTTGTCTAAAGTCACATTCAAGTAAGAAACAGTTAAAATTCAGGCCCAGTCATGGGTAATATACTTTACTTTCTTTGATGCACTTACAAAAGCAAGAAAGAAACAGGTGGGCTTGTAAAGTAGAAACTGTACATTATTCACTTGCAACCTAGAGCTTTTGCTTCCAGAATTCTTTTCAGGCTGCTTCTATACCTGTTTGCCCAGTGTCACCTCTTCTCTCCAGGGCATCTTTCCCAGTGCACTTTGAATTCACATATAGTAACTTTCCAATTTTGTGTCCATTTGCTTGGACTTGACACTCTTGACTGTGCCTTTATTCCTAGCAAAAGATTAACTTGGAGAACAAGAGATATCAGCAGGAAACATCTCACCTCTGCTGTGTACTAGAGTTTCTTCATAATTTAGTCGGGAGTGTTCAAAGATTAGAGATAAATATGTGTATTAAATATCTGCATATTATAACCTTCAGTCAATAAAAGGTATACAAACATGTATCTTTCCTAAAAGGGGGATAGTTGTGTTGATGGTTTTGTTTGTTTCATCTAAAGAGGTCGTTTAACCCTTGTTTATAGCTGTCCATTTAACAAAATAGAACTTGATCTACCAAAAGTCAAAACAACCAATTGCGCTAATGAGCAAGAATTCAATTCTTTTTTTTTTTTTTTTGCATACAGTTTGCTTTTTATTGATTGTTACCTCATTTTATCCTTTCAACTTTCATGTAAAATATTATTCCTGGTTTTATTTTGATAGAG
>NW_016807158.1:3780026-3795389 GCF_001698545.2 Rhinopithecus bieti | reverse complement strand
TGACATATATATCATATATATATATATATACGTATATATATACGTATATATATATAATATATATATAAAATAGACAGATACGTGTATGCAGATAGGTGTGAAGTAGTTTCTTCTTTCATGGAATTAGTAATTTCCACTATGAAGAATTATTTTGATCGCCATACTAAGGTCATGCCATTAACTTTGCTGATCCACACATCTCGGCAATATCCAAATTTATATCTTGATATATTTTCTAAAAGTTTTTAAAATTATATTGATTTATGACATCTTAATTTTTATAGTTTTTTTTTTTTTTTGGTCACCCAGGCTGGAGTACATCTTGGTGCGTGATCTTGGTGCAATCTTGGTGATCTTGGCTCACTGCAACTTCTGCCTCCTGGGTTCAAACCATTCTCCTGCCTCAGCCTCCCAAGTAGCTGGGATTACAGGCGAATGTTACCATGTCTGGCTAATTTTTTTGTATTTTTAGTAGAGATGGGGTTTCACCATATTGGCAAAGCTGGTCTTGGACTCCTGACCTCAAATGATCCGCCCGCCTCGGCAGCCCAAAGTGCTGGGATTACAGGCATGAGCCACCACGCCCAACCCTATAGCTTTTTAATTTTACTAACTAGTTGTTTAATAATTATTACTTTCGCTTCCATGTTTGGTTTTCTTGGTCTTGTTTATTTCCCATGGTTTTGTATTATAATCTGTACTCAATATTTTAAAATCTTTAATCCTTATTCTCATTGTACAGTCCATCTGCTTTTATAATTACAGCACGTATGAGAGGCGTTTTATGCAGTTTTTTACATGTTATAAATTTTTTACTTTTAGCATTTTATCTTTTATCTTACATGTAATTTTATCACTATTTTTTACTCCTAAATTTTCTTTTCTGATTTCCAATTCTTTCACTTTTAAAAAAAGTCACTTTTAAAAAAATACTAATTTATTTTGAACTATTTTATTTTTTTCTCATTTTAATCCTTTCTTAACTGCGTTCCATTTATTAATTTGTATCAATTTTCATATTTTGCCTATTGTAGTATATTTCATAAATTGTGTTATGATGGTCACAATAATTATGGCCATCTGTTAGGCACATGGACAAAATCCACACCACAAATCAGTCTTGGGAAGCCTTCTCTGATTAACCTGTCTCTGTAGCCACTCGTTTGACAATCTAGATAGATTTCCTATCCTTTCAAGGAATACTTAACCAAACAAGTCCCTAACTAACCTTTAAGAACAAGAGGTTATTTCTTATAGAGAAAAGTATTCCCTCAATGCAGATTTTGGTAATATTTGGTATGGTATCAAATAGCAATATTTTTAATATATTGAATATATGATATCAAACAGCAATATTTTAAAATATATTCATTTCACTACATGATGAGCTTGTGTTTGTTGGTGTTTGTTTAATGCCTCTTCTGTGACATAATGAACACTGGCTTTGGGGAAAATGTGGTAACAATCTGCTTTGGCTAGGAAATCCATATCTAGATGATGAGGGACCAGGTGGTACTGATCCTCCCAACAGACATTCACAGCAGGAAGCACAGGAAAGTACATGCATTTGCTGCCTACTGATGTATCTATTAGCAGTTTCACTCTCCTCCCTTTTTCATAGGTCCATGGAAGAATTCTCCTGGTGTGTATCTGCCCCCTTCTCTCCCTTTCATTTTAATGGTCTAGGAGAAACGGGAGAGATAGGACATTATCTTGAAAAGGATCATTGGTTTACTTATTTGGTGGCTCTCAAAATTTTTGAGAAACTTTTATTGGGCCTGGACCCACTATAAAGATAGAATCTAAGAAAAGTGGAGACAGTTGATTTGCTCTGGAAATGTCCTGGGCTCCAAAGAGAGCTCTCCATCCTCTTTTACTTTTTCTCCATAAGTAGGGATATAAATAAGATATTTCAAAAATTGAAATTATGATTACTCTCAGAGAAGAAATTAGAAAGGCTCAATATATAAGGAATAAGTTTAGCCCTTTTCAAGAGATGTCGTAAGTGTTTGAGAACACCTCAAATTCAAACTAATCCTGAGTATAAGCTTAAGGATGCAAAACTGGAAAGTGATGGTAAATGAGGAAGCTCTTATCTAGGTATTTTTTTTTTCTCTGTCCAAAGTAAAAAAATCTGTTCATGAGAAAAAAAAAGATCTAAACACCATCTGCAAAAAGGGAGACAAGAGGGAAAAATCTGGCAACGTATCTCCAGTTATCCAGGGCAGCCTTGTCCCGTGGATATCAGCCTATGATTTATGTTGCAGACGTATCTCCATGGCCAAGGTGCAGCACTGGGCACTGTGGTTTAATGAGACATTAAGACTATTTGATAAAATCCTTGTGTTCCCATATATGTGGTCAATTTCATCATCTGTGAAATGGAAAAAATAACAGTATCTACTTCATAGTGTTAAGTTTAAAACATATCATGTAATTATGTTTCTTAGAACATAGTAAGTACTCAATAAATATGATACATCTTTGTTATTATTATACAATTATTGAACTTAAGGATTTGTAACCACTGTTACAAATATTTCAAGATTCTTACAGACACACATAAAATAACCATAATATTTTAAAACTTTTGTTAAATACAGCAGTGACATTATCAAAGATATTTTTTATCCTATAATTATAAGGAAAAGTGTTGTTTTTCTCTATAGCAGTTGTCTAATTCATTATAATTTATAATTAATCAGTTTGTTTCTCAATAAGCAAGACATCTTGTTCAATGTGACAACAGACCTTCTATGAAAGTACTGTAATTGTGAACTGTTGTACTAGCCAGCTCAGGCTGCTATACAAAATATCATACATGGGGCAATTCAACAAAGAATAATTGTATCACATTTCCAGAGGCTGGGAAGTCCAAATCAAGGTTCAGCAGGGTTCTTTTTCTGGTCAGGGCCCTCTCCCTGGCTTGCAGATGGCCAGCTTATGGCTGTGTCCCACATGACAGAGAGAGAGAGAGAGAGAGAGAGAGAGAATCTCTTCTTATAAGGGATCAGTCCTATCAGGTTAGGGCCCGACCCTTGACCTCATTTAACCTTAATTATTCCCTAAAGACCTTGTGTCTAGATATAGCCATATTGTGGGGTAAGGCTTCAACATATGAGTTTTGTGGTGACACAATTCAGTCCATAGTCACTGCCAATCCCAATTAGATTTGTCACTGTCTTTTGAGGAATAGGCAGCATGCTTTCAGAGTACTCAACTGAGCAGAAGTACACCAATAACAATATATTCAGCATGCACTTTTCTTTAATGAGATCAGTGAGATCCTTATATTAGCATGAGAAAACATTCACCTGCATAGACTAAGATAATTTGTTTTCAAGCTATGAGAAGAAACAGACAGGAGGAGGGGGCTACCTGTTATGTTGTAATGTTTAACATTAAGGACCTATTTAATATTTAAAACTTAATAGAGAAAGTTTTTCAACCCTAGGCCACATTTGTTTACAAATACTATCCACCAAAATGAATTAAATATATCTCACTATAGAAGGATGATGCTAACTAACCCCTCCTAAAATGATCTCATCTCCATTTTAGTCAGGGTCTTTATGCTTAAATGGAACGTGTTAATTGAGATGAAGTTTCCAGTTGGTGAGTAAATTTGCAAAAGGCATGCTAAATTTCATCATTCTTTTGCTGATCAATATTAGTCAGCACAGGCATCCGCTTATGTGGTGATTCTCATGTATCAACAAAGAAGCCAATATGAAAGTTGACTCACCTATAATCTAGTCATTTCACATGCATAGAACAATCTATCAACTCAAAAAATCCAATATGTAGTCAGTTGCACATACTTTGTATGAACATGTGCATGAACATATATAAAAATTCATGAATTCTCTAGAAAAGTGTAAGCAGAAATCTCTTTATAGGAAATCCAGAACTTTCCAGGAATAATGTCTATATAGGAGATTTTATGTTAACATACAATGGGAAAGATTTAATGATAATATAGAACTTAGAATTAGAGAAAAATTATATTCACATTATCTCTAAACTCTGGGGTTTCTGAGAAGAATGGTTAATGTCCCAAATAGTGAGGATGTGCACTTTGTAAGATGAAAGATGTGCTGTAAAATGATGGCTGCAGGTCAGCTAAATACATTATCAAAATGAAGCACTAATCAAATAGGAAACACCTTCCCCTTAGGCACTGGAGAACGTTGCTGGGTTTTGTTCTTTGACATCACGTTCTCTAAAGTCTTATAAAGATCAATTCAAAGACCAATTGATTTTATTTCTAGTTTTACACATACAGATAATTAAAAGCACATCTTGTAAGGGAACAATCATATTTCTTCTGAGACTGTGGTTTATATTGTTACTATATGGTTTGCTTTTGTTTTACAAATTCTGAATTCAATCATACTGTATTTGTTGCACTTAGCTCTCCTTTTTCAAATGTTTGGGAATAATTTATGAAATAACAATTTATCTTAAACAACTTACTTAAATAATGACCCAAGTCATAGTTATTTGTGAAATTTTATATACAGGTCCACAGCTTATTTCCACTCCATGCATCAAAACATGGCTGACCATGAGAATAATAAAATAATTTTGCGCTAGGTGTGATTTTTGGCTACATAGAAAATAGTCATTTTTAAAAACCTTTAACACTCAATCCTTTTAGTAACACTGTACTTTTCTATTTTTACAAGTGGAAAATAAGCAAAACTCACATATTACTTGGTACTTTTCTTGAAGCAGCTTTGATGACTTGAAAATAATTCCCCTAACTACAGATGTCTAGTACAATTGGATCTTTATATATTAAAAACAGATAAAGCTATACCCCACCAGTTTTTCAGAAAGTGAGTGGAACACTACTGAGTCAGTCTTGTGGCACAGCTTGAACTAATAATAGACAGTTAGGATTATCCAAGAAGCTCATCTGGGACTGAGACAAGCACTTCCTAATGCTAGTCTCCTGGGCCATCATTCAAATGTATTATTCAAGTAGCTAATGAGACAAGAAGAGCTCGAACCATAATTGACTTGTATTCTCTTAGGAGGTCAGCTCTGAGAGTAGATTTAAGTAAATTCCCCAAGTGAACGGTAGATGGAAAGTATTGTAATTAATTTATCAGTCAAAACCAAGCATTGTGAGTTAAAGAATTGCCCAATTCCGTCTTTACCAAGTCCCAGACTCCAACTTCTCTAGGAAAAACTACTTCCACATATTCTGAAATATAAATACATATGTAACTGGAAACATACAATGTGGTATATGTTTACATATATAAAGTGTGTGTGTGTGTGTATATATATAGATACATATATATATTTTTTCAAAGAATATAATGCAAAAAAAAGTTTCCATATATAGTATAGTATAATTTTAGATGTCATAGAAGCTCAGTTATATTAAATATTGTGATATCATTACTTATACTAATATAAACAATCATATTATTACTACTATGTTGCATGCACCATGTCCTAAAAACGGATGTTCAGCCATTTTATGGAAATCCTGTCATATACAACATAGATGATCCTAGAAGGCATTGTGTTAAGTGAAAGAAGCCAGACACAGCACGACAAATACCTCATGATCTCACGCATGTAGCAGCTAAGAAAGTTGATCTCATAGAAATATACAAGAAAATGGTGGTTACCAGAGGCTAGGTCAGTTGAGGAGCGCCTGGGGAGTTGAGGGATGTTAGTCAAAGGATACAAAGTTACAGTTAGATAGGAGGAAAAATTTCAAGGGATCTATTATACAGCATGGTGACTATAGCTAATGATAATATATCATGTTCTTAAAAATGTTGATTGTGAATAAGTGCTCTCACCACACAAATAATAACTATATGGGGTAATGTATATGTTAATTAGACAGATTCAACCATGTTAATTAGACAGATGTAACAATGTGTATATACTTCAAACATGATGTTGTATAGAAGAAATACACACAATTTTTATTGGTCAATTTAAGCAAATAAATTTGAAAAAATAAATAAGTGAAACAAAGGTATTCCTTCATAAAAACTGATAATTTACTTGCAGAGTTTTTTAAACTAATCGCAAAATATCAGTTCAACATGGCTAAAACTATTTTCCCAAACTCCACTAAAAAAACAGAAAAGATTTTAAAAGAAAGTATAAAACCACCATCACAAAGCAGAAAGAAAAGAGATAAGAGCAGATAAAACATTACAACATGTTTTAGAAGACTGAAAACATACAAATGAGTGATGCCTGACCTTTAGGAGCAAAGAAAATTACAATCAGAGTACGATTCTGATGAAAAAAAAAAAAAAAAAGCATTATTTCTTAAGAAAGACTGGGAGTTCAAAGTCTTGGAGAAGGCAATTTCAAATATAGGGTAGATATAGGAGGATTATTGAAGGTCTACATTAATTGTAGTTAGCCTGCAGATCTGCTCCCTGAATCATTACATTACTCCTGACCCCTAAAGAGTCTAAGGTTTCATTGTTTGGAATAAATGAGTCAGACTGGTCCCAGACTAGTATAGGAGAAGCAGCAGAGTAGCAGGAGGCAAGAGGCTGAGATTGGGGAATTAAATGAATGTTGAAACTCTCAGGGCCTGCCCCCATTCCAATGCTAGTATGAACTATAGCCAAGTGGGTATTACTTGAATTGCTTGCACAGGCAGGAGATCATAGATTCTTCTCTAGGAAAATGAAATGGCCTCACAAAATATAACTTTAAAACATTGGGATTCGGTAGTACACAAATAAAAACGTTATTTAACGTGAAGCCTGGAAGTCAGCAAATACTTACCATGCGCGTGTAGTTACAAATTTACTCAAACGTGAACAGATAGCCAAGGATCACCAGGCATTTAAGAAATGCCTTCAAGATAGAAAAAACTAAGGTGAAGTAAGTAACAGAAGAAAAGGAACTAGAGCAGCCAGAGAAAATATAACACAGAACTCCAAAATTAATATCTTCAGGGAAGAAACCTATGATATTGTATGCATGTCAAAAAAAGTAGGATATAATAAAAGTAGCAGACCACAAGAATAAAATTATTATAAGTTAATACTATGATAAAAATTTTTAAATTCAACAAAAGAATTTGAAAAAATTAAGGAAAATCTTTCCCCTACACACACACACACATACACACCCACACATACACACACACACATAAATACAGACACACAAAAAAACAACAAAAAGACAAAGTAACATGTCACAGGAGAACAAAAGGTAAGACCATTAGAGGATCATTCTAGGTGGACCAGTATCCAACTAAAAGGAGTTTCAGAAAAAGAGATGAGAGGAAGGAAGTTATTATTGTCCAAAATTGAAAGATTGGTGCTCTGGTCACTATTGCCAAGTAACAAGATACTCTAAAATCTAGTTATTTAAACACTCATTTTATCATGCTCATGGTTAAAGGAGTTGAGAATTTGGACAGGGCCCAGAAAGAATGGCTTATTTCTGCTACACGGTTTCAGGGCCCTCAGCTGGAAACAATGGCTATAGGTTACTCAATGATAGGGTCCTGAAATCATCTAGAGTCATCCTCACTCATCTACCTGGAAATTGATGCTGAGATTTTTTGTTTTGTTTATGCAGACAGGGTCTTAACGTGTCACCAAGACTGGAGTGCAGTGGTGTAATCATGGCTCACTGCAACCTCCACTTCCCAGGCTCAAGTGATCTTCCCACTTCAGCCTTCCACAAAAGGTGCGCATCACTATGCCTGGCTAATTTTTTTGTAGAGACTGGGTTGTGCCATGTTGCCCAGAGTGGCCTCGAACTCCTGGGCTCAAGTGGTCAGTCTGCCTCGGCCTACCAAAGTGCTGGGTTTACAGGCGTGAGCCAATGAGCCTGGTCAATGCTGACTTTCATCCTTGACCTTAGCTAAAGCCATATGGACTGTGTCTGAACTCTACATGTGGCCTGGCCTTCCACACAAAATGGAGATTACAAGGTAGGCAAATTTCTTACATGGTAGCTCAGGCAGCCAATGTGAGTGTCCCAGAAATGCAACATGGAAGCTTCATTATATTTAATGACCTAACCTTGGAAGGTCACATAATATTCTCATCAATTAATCCTCTTAGTTATAAAGAAGTTGTTATAGTCAGCTCAGATTTAAGCAGATGGAACAGAGACCCTACCTGTTGAGTGGGGGTGTGTCAAAGATTTGTAGACATGTTTCAAAACTGCTGCAGTTTGAATGTCAGAATAAAGGTCTAGCATAGAGAATTTGAAAATTTCCTACATCAATGAATTGATAGTAAAATATCAAAATATTTGGAATTAATAGACACTTCTAAAAGTTTCTAGAAAGGGAAAATAATCAAACATAAAAGATAGAGGATAAAAGTGACATAGGCTTTCTGAAGTTTTTTACTAGAATCTAAGATACTACATCAGTGCCTTCAATATTATACATAATTAATTATTAACTTTTGACAATGGGGACAAGAAAATTAAATGGAGGCAAATAATTTTTTAAACAAATGGTGCTAGGAGGACTAGTTATGCATGAGCAAAGTATAAAGTTGTACCCCTGTCTCATACCATGTATAAAAATTAACTCAAAATGGATCAAATGCTTTAATGTAAGAGCTAAAATTATTAAACTCTTAGCAAAAATAAGTGTAAATGTTTATGAGCTTGAATTAAACAATAGTTTCTCAAATATGGCACCTAAAGCTCACACAATAAAATAAAAAAATAAATAAATTATACTTTATCAAAATTTAAAAATTTTGTGCATCAAAGAACACTATCAAGAAAGATAAAAGAACTGGCTAGCCATATGCAGAAAACAGAAACTGGACCCCTTCCTGACATTTTATACAAAAATTAACTTAATATGAGTTAAATATTTAAATGTAAAACCCAAAACCAAAAAGCCCTAGAAGAAAACCTAGGCAATACATTCAAGATATAGGCATGGGCAAAGATTTCAAGACTAAAACACCAAAAGCAATTGCAACAAAAGCCAAAATTGACAAACGGGATCTAATTAAACTAAAGAACTGCACAGCAAAAGAAACTATCATGAGAGTGAACAGGCAACCTACAGAATGGGAGAAAATTTTTGCAATCTACCCATCTAACAAAGGTCTAATATCTAGAATCTACAAAGAATTTAAACAAATTTATAAGAAAAATACAACCCCATCCAAAAATGGGTGAAGGATATGAACAGACACTTCTCAAAAGAGAACATTTACGCCACCAACAAACATATGAAAAAATGCTCATCATCACTGGTCATCAGAGAAATGCAAATCAAAACCACAATGAGATGCCATCTCATGCCAGTTAGAAGGGTGATCATTAAAAAGTGAGGAAACAACAGATGCTGGAGAGGACGTGGAGAAATAGCAAAGCTTTTACACTGTTGGTGGGAGTGTAAATTAATTCAACCATTGTGGAACACAGTGTGGCAATTCCTCAAGGATCTAGAAACAGAAATACCATTTGACTCTGCAATCCCATTACTGGGTATATACCCAAAGGATTATGAATCATTCTACTCTACAGACACATGCACATGTGTGTTTATTGCAGCACTATTTACAATAGCAAAGACTTGGATCCAACCCAAGTGCCCATCAATGATAGACTGGATAAAGAAAATATGGAATACTATGGAATATTATGCAGCTGTTAAAAAGAATGAGATCATGGCGTTTGCAGGACATGGATGAAGCTGGAAACCATTATTCTCAGCCAACTAACACAGGAACAGAAAACCAAAAAGCTTATGCTCTCACTCATAAGTGGGAGTTGAACAAGAAGAATGCATGGACACAAGGAGGGGAACATCACACATGGGGGCCTGTTGGGGGGGCGTTGAGGGCAAGGAGGAGGGAGTGTATTTGGACAAATACCTAACGCACGTGGGGCTTAAAACCTAGATGACGAGTTGATAGGTGCAGCAAACTACCATGGCATATGTATACCTGTGTAACAAACCTGCTCATTCTGTATGATGTACATGTATCCCAGAATTTAAGGAAACTTAAAAAAAAAAAAAGATAAGAGACAACCCACAAGATGGGTGAAATATTTGTATATCCTATATCTGATAATAGTCTAGCATCCAGAATATATAAAGAGTGTTTACAACTCAAGAAGACAAATAATTCACTTTTTTTTTAAATGGGCAAAGAAACTGAGTAGACATTTCTCCAAAGAAGGTATACAAATGGCCTACAGGTATATGGAAATTTTTCTCAACATCATTAATCATTATGGAAACACAAATCAAAATCACAACAGAACAACCCAAACAAATTATAGGAACTGATGAATGGATAAATAAATATGGTATATCCATACAATGGAATATTATTGAGCTATGAAAAGGAACAAAGTATTGATATGTGCTACAACATGGATGAACCTTGAAAACATTTTGGTAAGTGAAAGAAGCCAGATGCAAAAGGCCACATATGTGTTATTCCATTTATATTTGAAATGTCCAGAAAGGGCAAATTCACAGAGACAGGTAGGTTAGAAAGAGATGACTGCTTAATGAGTATGTGAGTTTTTTAGTGGGTGGTGTGGGTGATGAAAATGTTCTGAAATTAGATAATGGTGATTGTTGAACTCTGTGATAGACTTATGAATAGACTAAAAATCCTGAATTGTACACTTTATATTGGTTAGTTTTGTAGTATGTGAATTCTATCTACTTAATTTAAAAAGAATATGCCCATATGTGCTTTAGGATAAAAAACTTAATGTACACCTATATTAGCTTGTTAATTTCCCCAAGGAATTATACGGGAGGATGGGGAACAAAGCAACAGCATTGTTTATTATAAACTTTTAAGCATTATGAAATTTAAAACTACATATTTGTTATTTTAAACTTCATCAAACATTTTATTATAATTGCTTTAGTACTATGATTTTAAAATTATATGGTTGTTTGATTTTTTAGAATAATACTTATATATAGTTCAAAGTATTGCTCATTTTGCAAAGTACTTTATTTTACTTAATACACACAATTAGAAAATAATCTGGTCTGTGTTAATTGCAGCATTTCAAAGAGTGTAAAATTTAATTATAAAGTATAGCTAAGCGACATATTTTATTTTGTGTACCAATTGTATATCCCAAGTACATATTGATTTACCATGCAGAGAATCAAACCATTAATTGTTGACACCCAAGGTGCCTAAATGTACTATCTACTGTCCATTCAAATCGGTAATAATTCACTTTTTCTGAGACTATAATGAAAACATTATCCTAATCCAAAGATTTCCCACAGATGCTAGGAAGAAATAGATCCTCTAAAATATAGAACAATCCTAGTTTTTATTACTGTGCTCTGTTCCATTTGATTTGATGGCATTATCAGAGATAACATCTGTAGCATGTAAATGTTTACAAGGAATGGTTGGTCTACTAGGAAAGCATGTAAGTGGGATAATCACCAAAACTCAGCTGTGAAATCCAAAGTAGCTGCTTTCTAGGGAACAGGATTGATCTATAAGAGTCTCATAACTGGAATATTCCTACAGTAGAGATTATTTTAGCATATTTGTTGGCTGCCTCACTTGTATTTAGCTGTTAAACAGTCACATATATTACATGGTTTATGGAATATTAGATTTTATATTCAGCTACATCTCATCCTCTACCTGTTGGGGTGTATTTTGTTTTTGTTTGTTTTTCAGGATGAATGAAACTTGGTTTAAGGCTTAGCTAACATGGATCTGGCTTCCTTATTTCTGCTTTCTCCCTCTGAATTCTTTCACAAGCACCTCATAGAATATTTTTGTTTAGTTATATAGAGGTTAGACTTTGGGCTTAGTGCCTAGCCTGTGACCAAGTACATGTGTTTACATTCGGAATGTTTGATAACTCAAAAATTGATGAAAATTAATAAAAAATGTTACAATAACAGCAATACACGCAGCAGGAAAGGGCTTCTTAGCAGGTGCAAGTTTACAACAAAGATGCAAAATACAGAAAGCAGAGAGAAGGGTGTCAGCTGATAAAGGGAGGAACGAACTTCACCTACAGTATTCTAAATGGGTGCTACAACTGGAGAAGCCATAAAGTAAAGATGAATTCCAGAAAAACTAAGAACTCAAGGAGTGTAAATTGAAGAAGGGCTCGAGTGAGGGTTGGTGCATCAAAGAGTTGAACTAACTGGAAGTCTATAAGGAAGATCCTGTCCTCCAGTAGCTCAATACTTGACCTCCACTCACATGCTAAGTTTAACGAAAATTGTCAGGAATCGTTCTTTTTATAAAAGTGTCTTAGGAGAACCAGGAAAGTTCGTGTGAAAGTTAGCACCATAGAGCAGAAACTCCTTCCTTTTGGCATTTGGGGTGCACCATCAGAGCTGCTGGCTCTGTAACATTCACTCCAAACTGAAGAAGTTGTCAGTTAGGAAGTCCCAACTACTTTTTACAGCCCCTAGTCACACTTTTTATTGTTAAATATGGACAGATAATAATGGATCATGTGACATTTGAAAAAAGCTTTATTGTAAAAGCATAGCCAAACAGGTATCAACCTAAAGAAAGAAACTGGGGCAATATTATTATAAGTAGAGGGTTTCTTTGGGCCAAATTTGAGGCCTTCAACTTGAGAGACAGATTCAAATTGCCCTGATCATATGTTTTGATTAGCAACAGTTGCAAATGTGCTTTTAAAGGAAAAATGAAGGGGCAGTTTCTGAATTGAACATAAGCTATTGATTAAGTGTACATTGTTCTTTGCATTGCAGATTCCAGGAACATGAAGATAATGGGTGAGGGTCACATTGTGCAACTTGTGATAGCATTTTAGGAAATTTATCAGTGAGTGTGGAAACTACAGGGAAGGAAAGAAAGAAAAAATTGCCTTTAAACAATTCCCCATATGAGGTATGTGCAGGTGGGTGTCCCCCAGCCTCATGACTGAAGGCTCATTCTCATTTCTCTCTGAGTTTGGTAAGTTTTTCACACTTTATATTCTTCAGACAGCTCTGAGCTCCTTTTTTCCCTCCTCACGGGAAAAAATAACTGTAGGGAAAACAGATAATTTAAAAAATAATAAAAAATGAAATATTCTGAATATTACCCTCAGATATGTATGAAGATATTCCATTCATAAAACAAAATATAAAGCTATGACAAACAGAATAATAATGAGGTTTTAGAACTTAAATATATATTTGCGTAAATTAATAATATTAGAAAGAGGGAACAATAGTCAAGGAAATCTTCCAGAATATAGGACAAAAGTCAAGAAAAAACACAGAAAATATAAGAGGAGGCAGAATATTAGTCCAATAAATCTGGGACCTAATTAACAGAAATTTTTTAAAACGAGAATAGAAAACAGAGAAGGAAAGAAATCATCAAAAAAATCATAAAGGAAAACTTTCCAGGACTGAAGGGAAGAGACATGAGTCTTCAAAAGGAAAGCTCATACAAGTGTGAAAGAATGAATTTTAAAATGACCCATCTAGGTATATAATTTAGAAATTTCATAACATAAAGAACCAAGTTCTTATCTATAGGAAAACAGCCTGCTGCATGACAAGAGTGACGCTATCTTAAAGCGAAACTGCTATGATAACTGATATTTTACTCCTGCGTAATAAGCTATTCTGCAGCAAGGTCTCTAAACAATGCCTGGAGCATAAATAACCCCACATAAGGATGCTTATCTAACTGCCCTCCTTGCCCAGCTGCACATGTCTTTACCATAAAAGCTTGCTAAGTAAAGGGTACTTAATGGCGAGTGGGTGCAAGGATCCACCATCTCATGGCTGACCTGGATAATGCTCTGTTTCTAAGTCCCTACTAAATATTTCTTTCTGAGAAACTGGATTTGTCAGCCTCTTTCTTTGGCTTCTCAGCCCCAGCTGCCTTTCGGGACAGGTTTGTACATACCTGCTCAACACAGAACACTATCCTATTTCTCTACTTTATTTTTGATTTTACTCCCTTGCAATTTATACATTTTCAAAGAATCTTTCTGCATCCTGAAACAAAGTTTATCTTATAAGCTTTTATACCTGATGCTGACCTCTTTCATGTGAGAACTTTTGCCTAGAATCTGTCCCTGGACTGCCCCGGGGTTGTGTTCTAAACACGTCACATGTCAAGTAGTCACTCTAGCTGACATCCTGGCTAAGTGTTCATGGGCCTCTGCATATTGCCTGTAACTTATTTTCCAATTTTCCTATCACCTCTTTCCAAAATTGCCCTAGATAATCTATTGTGGAGAAAGAGGAAATGTTTTTGTGTTTCTGGGGAGCGGGGCCTTCTAAATAAATTTTTCTGAAAGTTGGGATCCTCAAGTGAGAGCAAGACTTGGGAAGTTTATTTACAACTGTACAGACAGTAAAAAAAAAAACTCCAGAGATTGACCTAACTCAGAAGGTATGAATTTATATTTCAAGGGAAAAAAAGGGCTGAAACTATGTACACATATTTCTGTCATAAAATCCAGTGGCCTTGGAGAGATGTATTTACATTCCAAAAGATTACAGTGAGAACATGGGTTCTTTTTCATCCATGTCTAAGAAGGAAAGATTTTCTCCTTTATTTTGGGAGGGTAGGAGGAGGCAGCTATGTCTTTCTCCTGTATATAAGCAGAGAAAATAAATTTTTCTCCCTTTTTCTTTTATGATAGAAGTTTGTCTTTCTAGGGCACTGTAATTAGGTTTCATCCAATTGACCAGGGGTACCATTCAGAGTAAAGAGAATTACACAATCATTATTTGCTTCTTAAGTCAATAGTAATAATCTGTATTCTTTTCAGAACACCTCATGCACACATTTAAGATAAAATTGATAAAGATTAATACTTAAAGTTCAAAGCCTATCCTCACCCTCTTGACTGAACTTCAGTCCTCACAACAGCTCCACAGGTCAAAAATCCAAACTCTCAAATGCTATTTATTTATTGACTTATTTTGAGACAGTGTCACACTCTGTCACCCAGGCTGGAGGGCAGAGGAATGAACATGATTCACTGAAGCCTCAACTTCCTGGGCTCAAGTGATCCTTTCACCTCAGCCTCCAGAGTAGCTGGGACTACAGGCATGCACCACCACGCCTGGCTAATTTTAAAACTTTTTCGTGGAGACAAGGTCTCACTATGTTGCTCAGGCTGGTCTCATAATCTTGGGCTCAAGCCATCCTCCTCTCTTGGCCTCCCAAAGTGCTGGGATTATAGGGATAAGCTACTGTGCCCAGCAAATGTTAGCTTTTAAGGAGAGAAAAGACACATTTTCTATTTGCAATCTATCATAATAACATAATACATTTCAAAATAAATCCGAGATAAGCAAGAAGTAAATTAATTAATTTTTCTCAATGAGATATGTATAATATTGACCTATTTGGAGAAATATATATATATATATAT
>NW_016807158.1:3770263-3776208 GCF_001698545.2 Rhinopithecus bieti | reverse complement strand
CAAAAAATGGGTGAAGGATATGAACAGAAACTTCTCAAAAGAAGACATTTATGCAGCCAACAGACACATGAAAAAATGTTCATCCTCACTGGCCATCAGAGAAATGCAAGTCAAAACACAATGAGATACCATCTCACACCAGTTAGAATGGTGTTCATTAAAAAGTCAGGAAACCACAGATGCTGGAGAAGATGCGGAGAAATAGGAATGCTTTTACACTGTTGGTGGGAGTGTAAATTAGTTCAACCATTGTGGAAGACAGTGTTGTGATTCCTCAAGGATCTAGAACTAGAAATACCATTTGACCCAGCCATCCCATTACTGGGTATATACGCAAAGGATTATAAATCATGCTACTATAAAGACACATGCACATGTATGTTTATTGTGGCACTCTTCACAATAGCAAAGACCTGGAGCCAACCCAAAGGTCCATCAATGATAGACTGGATTAAGAAAAATTGGCACATATACACTATGGAATACTATGCAGCCATTAATAAGGATGAGTTCATGCCCTTTTTAGGGACATGGATGAAGCTGGAAACCATCATTCTGAGCAAACTATCACAAGGACAGAAAACCAAACACTGCATGTTCTCACTCATAGGTGGGAATTGAATGATGAGAACACTTGGACACAGGGTGGAGAACATCATACACCAGGGCCTGTCATGGGGGTGGGGGGGAGGGATAGCATTAGGAGATATACCTGATGTAAATGACGAGTTAATGGGTGCAGCACACCAACATGGCACATGTATACATATGTAACCAACCTGTACGTTGTGCACATGTACCTTAGAACTTAAAGAATAATAAAAAATAAAAAAATAAAAAATAATAAAATAAAATCTTGAGCACTATCTGTAAATCTTTATTTTATGCTCACCACAATTACCTTATCTGGTAGTTAGAATCTCTGTTTTCTCTCTAGTAGGTATACTGTCTATTTTCCAAGATCAGCTCTCTCACTTGTGACCTTGATTTCATCCTCCTCCACCTCCCCAGGACTCGCTCCATCAAGCATCTCCTCTACCTTTTGTGCCTTTATAAAACCCTCCCCTCTTAAGACTACAAATAGTTTCCATTCTTATGTCCTAAATCTACCCTAGATCACGATCAAACAAGCATCTGCTAGCCAAACTTCTCTGAAGACTGGGAACCTTCTGATATCTCATGCAGTGCTAAGTTCAGGTTAATCTGTCTTGTCAGAGACATTTGACAAAGACAATGTCAACAGTAACATCCTAATTGCCTAAATAACATCTAACTTTCAGTTTAATCTCATTTGGTTCCTCTTTGACATTTTGTATTTTATATTTGAGGCTAATTTATTCTCTCTTTTTATTTTTTTGAGACAGAATCTCGCTCTGTCACCCAGGTTGTTGTGCAGTGGTGTAGTCTCGATTCACGGCAACCTATGCCCCCACCAGGTCCAAGGGATTCACCTGTCTCAGTCTCCCAAGTAGCTGGGACTGCAGGCACCCACCACCAAGCCCAGCTAATTTTTGTGTTTTTAGTAGACACGGGTTTTACCATGTTGGCCAGGCTAGTCTTGAACTCCTGACCTCAAGTGATCCGCCTGCCTCAGCCTCCCAAAGTCCTGGGATTACAGGCATGAGACACTGCACCCAGCCTCTAATTTATTATTGAAATATTTTCATCCTTGATTACCAAAGCACTATATTTTTCTGATGTTCAAGCTCCCTATATGACTTCTAGCTTCTAAGTACACTTCATGTAGTACTTTTCTGGGTTTTTTTTTTTTTTTTTCAGACTTTGTCTGAATAAATCCCATCAACTCTGTTCTAATAGCACCTGTGAATCAATGAGTGTCAGTTCTTTATCTCTATCTCACTTCTCTACCTGGCTCACCTGTTAGGAGAAATGGGGTAACCTTTATTTAGAAACAAACTTGTTAGGAATTTAATTTCCATAAGAAGTTGTATTAGTCCATTCTTTCACTGCTATAAAGAAATATTGGAGACTGGGTAACTTTCAAAGAAAAGAGGTTTAATTGGCTCAAGATTCCACAGACTGTACAGAAAGCAGGGCTGGGGAGGCCTCAGGAGACTTACAATCATGGCTGAAGGCAAAGGGCAAGCAGGCACACCTTCACCTGACCAGAGCAGGAATAAGAGAAGAGGGAGCTACACACTTTTAGAGAACCAGATCTAGCAATAACTCACTAGCTATCACAAGAACAGCACCAAAGAGGAAATCTGCCCTTATGATCCAATCACCTCCCACCAGTCCCCACTGCCAACATTGGGGATAACAATTTGATATGAGACTTGGGTGGGAACACAGACCCAAGCCATATCAGAAGTCAATCCTGCATTACACAACTGTCTTTGATAGCCAGCAATCTACAACATGACTGCACTTAAATAACTGGCAGCTGGAAAATTATTAATGTACATACCAGTAAGGAAGAAAAAATAAAATATACCACTGTTTAATATTTTTCAATGCTCAGTTGAACAAAACAATAACTATGGAGTATTACCCCGGGGATATGCAGTATTCTTACAGATTCTCAAAAATTTACCTATGGATTAAGTCAGGCCATAATGATTCTGATAGTTTCCTGAATTGCTTATTATTTCCCCCTTTTCCCAAATTGCTTTTAGTGAACCATTCTTTTGCATAATAGGTTGGTCTGTATTGAGACATAGTGTAAGAAATAGTTCCAGCATACTTATTACAGTTTTAAATTTAAGGATGCTGTGAGTGAGAAACAGTTTTAAAAAGTGAGACAGATTATAACATTACATAGACTCTTAAAATTATTATTATTTTTTTAGACGAAAAGTGAGACAGATTATAACATTACATAGAGTCTTAAAATTAAAATTATTAAGAAGAAAAATATGTGGTTTATTTTCAAAAGCTATATATACCTATTTTACATAATAGCTACCAAGTTTTCTTTTTATAAAAATGTCCCCATGAAACACATTGTCCATTTGATGTCTCCCGTTAATGGCCTTAAACTGATATCTATTTCAGAATTATGTACATAGTTGTATATATTTTATCACATAAGCACCTTAAATAACTTATGTTAATATCACAGAGAAACTTTGTAAATTCACTCATCATTGCAGTATAAAATAGACAGTGTAAAACATTATACTCCCTCAAAATGATGCAAAGCAGTACAGGATTCATTAGGATTTCTTTTCATTGAACAAATACATTTGCATTTAGATTTGTAATGTCTTCATTAGATGACTAAAAAAATCATTAAAATACTTTCAAACAAATATATAAAACATCAGAATAATTGGAGGCAATATTATAGAATGCAATGAATTTGACATGGAAGTTGTTAAATATGAATGAATTTCATTTTAATTTTGCTACTGATTAGCCAGAATAATTGTTTCACAGAAGCCTTTGGGCTGTAATTTATTTATCTGTAAAAATGAGAGTTTTGAATAAAGTTAAATTATGTTATCTCTAAGGTGCAACTAGCATTCCATAAGTTGGTATAGTGTTATCACTCTCAATCATTGATTGGTGGTTTATACCTAGATTAACTTTGCAGTTAGCTATTCCAAATGTAGCTGCTTATTTAGATATTAAACCCAGTATGTTAGAAAATGGTGTCACTTCTAAAGGATACTACCAAGAACAATGGGAATGTTTCCTTCACAAAATATACATTGAAAGTAGAATCTATATCATTTAATAGACAACGATAGGAAATGCGGTGGTTACAATTTTAGCTATCACATGAATAAATGAATGAATGAATGAATGAAATGTCTTTCATCTATCTTCATCTATTATCTGAATAGAAGCAATAAACACTCATGTTTATTTCAAGAGTAACTAATATAGGTGAGAAAGACAAAGAAAAATTTCCAGTTAGTCTAGTTGATAAATTCAGTACTAACTCCTTTGTCATACTTTTGTTTATCCAAAAATAATGAGGTATATTATAGTAGAACTGTTAATACGTATTAATTACTAAGAGTTGAGCCAATATATGAAGCAAAAAGAAAAATTAAAAGCAACTATAATTGCACATTAAGAGAGTCTGATCACTAACATTGTAGTAACTTGCTAGGGAGGCAGTATTGGATAGTGGCTAAGAGCATCTCCCTGGAGCCAACCTGTCAGCAGAGTTCCAGCTCTATAAAACACTATTTCAGCCTTCTTCTTTTGTGATTTGGTGTCTGCAACAGCAACAAAAAAGTAGTTCTTTTACTTTCTTTCTTTTTTTTTTGAGACAGAGTATCTCTCTGTCACCCAGGCTGGAGTGCAGTGGCATGATCTCAGCTCACTACAATCTCCATCTCCTGGGTTCAAGTACTTCTTCTGCCTCAGCCTCCTGAATAGTTGGGATTACAGGTGCCCACCACCACATCTGGCTAATTTTTGTATTTTTAGTAGAGAAGGAGTTTCACCATGTTGGCCAGGCTGGTCTCGAACTCCTGACCTAAGGTAATATGCCAGCCTCGGCCTCCCAAAGTGCTGGGATTACAGGCATGAGCCACCGCGCCTGGCCAAAAGAGTAATTGTTGAAAATAAATTTTAAAACTGTTTTGTTCAGTTTTCATACTTAATATTTAACTCTGACAATTTTCCCAAAATTGTTGTTAAAATCAGCATTTAATAACTGCATAGTATTTACAACTTATGGCTATACCTTAATTGATTTAGTAATTCCACTACTATTGAATATTTAGGGTAGTTTAAGTATTTTACTAGTATAAATAATTCTTTAATAATAAAATAGCCCTTTTAGTCCTGTGTGCAATCAGATTTATAAGTATTTGGTAGTCATTCTATTCATCTACAAAATTTTTATTCATCATAGTCTTCATATTCACCTAAATAAAATTTGAAAAAATACACTTCAAAATTATTGAAATACTAAAACAGTCTCATGTTTTGATGGAAAAATATCAAAGTTAATTTTATAACATGGTAACATATCTTGAGGAGAGAATATAAGATTTATAAATTCTCACATGCTTCCTTAGCATTCAAACACATTCTTGCATATGCCTATACCATATATAATTTACTGACATCTTAAAATATTAGATCAGAAAAAAATAGGTAAAATGGCTAAAGATTAAGTTTTACAATAACTTCATTCTTTTTGTAGCTATTACTCCAATGAGGGAATTTTAAAAATAACTAATGGGTCATTAGATGTATAATGTCATGTTACTAATTTTCGATTCTTTTGGAATCTATTATTTAAATATTGGTTTATGTAATATATAGTTCTTATATATGTTACCCTATGTATTCAGAATGCCAATTCTTACCCACAACTCCACTCACCAAATTTACCTGGTGAATAAAATATATATGCTCTTCCTCATTAAAGTCTCAGTTCCTTTCTTATCTATTCCATGCAGGAATTATCTTTTTTTTTCCATTCTGCGTGGCCTTCTTCATTCTTGTTCTCCAGAAGAATTTGTCATTCTTTCTGATTTTATCTTTCCCTTTGAGTATCTGCCATATTACTCTTATTATGCTGCATAGTAAATTATCTCCCTTACATTCTCTTGAAATTATGAGCTTCTTGAAGGCAGGGTCCATGTTGAATATTTACACATATTATCCAAGCACGTAGCAACTTAGGCATCTTTGGATTTACCACTTACTTCATTATGTATATTTAGCACCCAGCACAATTCTTGGCTTAGCTCTAGCAATAAATGAATGGACAGATATTCTGATGATGTTTAATGAAGAATCACATTTGTAATTTCTATGCCCTTCTAATTCCAAGGTCTAAGAGGATTTTACTACATTGAGAATATCATCTGAGGTGTAATTGTTTCCTTTCTATCTATTTCAGAGACCTAATTCTCAAAAATATATTGAGAAAGGAATATAAAATGATAATTGGCAATCTTGCAAGACTGGTAATAAAAATTTAAATAAATATATTTAATTTAAATTAAATTAAT
>NW_016807158.1:3738585-3769975 GCF_001698545.2 Rhinopithecus bieti | reverse complement strand
AAAAAATAAAATATAAATAAAATAAAAATAAAAATAAAAAATTTATCCTTGGCACAGAGAAAATTGTGATCACAACCTGTCACCATACTAAACACCATTTTTATGATTGTGAACACAATATATTTGGTGGGGAATAATTTTAGGAAGACAAAAATTATCACCCTGATTTCTTAAATGAGAATGGAAAATGTTCTGTGCTATCATCAACATATCAAGGTTATCTACAGAAATGTTTTTGGATATATTGTATGTGCTAGGGATATTTTTATTTCTAAGGTTACCACAGTGATAATTACACACAGTACAAATTCAAAACTGTATTTTTAAAAAACAAACTTAAACTCAGAGAAAGTTTAGAAAATATTGAAGGAAAGGAAACCTAAGTATTTATGTCTCTGGTGAAGAGTTATTTTAATTATCTTCTAGTGAACCCGTGTAATTTTTTGGAAAAAAAAATCATGGAAATAGGGCTTGGGCTTGGGAAAATTTATTAAGAAGTTGAAAGTGAAGGAAAAACATCTCTTCTTCTTTTCTTACCAACACACATTGCTTGGCCTCTGACCCATAGAATCCAATGTCTATTTCTGTCAAGATGCTTTTGATAACTAATAATTCTGGACCCCTTCAAAGTGTTTTCACTGTGGTAGAGACGTTTTGAAGAAAAGGTGTCATGAAGATGTAAAAAGGATACACCATTAATTGCATGTTTTCACTTGAGTTTGGCAGCTATAGATGGGGTTGCTATTTGGGAAGGGAGTCATTTTTTTTTTTTTTTTTTTTTTTTTTTTTTTTTGAGACAGAGTCTCCACTCTGTCGCCCAGGCTGGAGTGCAGTGGCGCGATCTCGGCTCACTGCAAGCTCCGCCTCCCGGGTTCACACCAGTCTCCTGCCTCAGCCTCCGGAGTAGCTGGGACTACAGCCACCCGCCACCACGCCCGGATAATTTTTTTTTTGTATTTTTAGTAGAGACGGCGTTTCATGGTGTTAGCCAGGATGGTCTCGATCTCCTGACCTCGTGATCCGCTGGCCTCGGCCTCCCAAAGTGCTGGGATTACAAGTGTGAGCCACCGTGCCCGGCCTGCTATTCTTAAAGCACATTCTGGAGCTCCTCATACACTTAGGCTACATCGTAAATTGGCCTTTGTGGAAAATTTTTCTCTTTCAAACAATATTCTCTTTCTCTATTAAATACTCATTCCTTTGTTTTGAACTGGCTAGTGCCAGTGATAGAAAAAATCAAGTAGAATAGAACAAATGTTGACATGGAATATTGTTTACATTTTTTAACAATCTAATTTTTAAAATCTTTAAGAAACAGGGTATTTATGGGTCATCAAAAAATGTCTGATGCAGGTAGAGTGTGTGTTGCCATTATTCCCATTTCACAGATGAATCTACTGAGATTCAAATCTTTCAATGAAGTCAGTTAAGAGAAGGAACTAGGCCTAGAATCTACGTAGTTTGCTTCCAAATTCCATGTTCTTCCCCACCCTTCCAAAAAGTAAAACAAAATAAATAAAGAAAAAAGATCTAGAGACCTCAAAGGAAGCAGCAAATAAACCTTCAGTCAATATTGAACGTGTTTTTGTCTAGGCTGAACCATGTCTCTTGCACATGCAGCTGAAAAGGTTTAAACAAAGAAATAAGCCACACAGGACTAACACTATTCTAAGAGGAGGAGCTTTCCATAGCATTGAAAAGTCCTCTTGGTAGCCAAAGAACAGTAGGGGTTCCATATATATATATATACATACACACACACACACATACATACTTGAGACGGAGTTTTGCTGTTTTTTCCCAGGCTGGAGTGCAATGGCATGATCTTGGCTCACTGCAGCCTCCGGCTGCTGGGTTCAAGCAATTCTCCTGCTTCAGCCTAAGAGAAAAATATTTTAAGGGGAGTCATGAGTGCAGAGTCAGGTTCTTAGAAGAGGTAAGCAATTAGGTTTTAACCTGAAACTGGGAAGAAGAGATCTTTGACTATATAGCCTGAGCCATCCAAAGTTTATTTCTACTGCAATGACTTTAATGTCTATAGTCTCTCACTCCCCACGTTGCTACTACATGTACTTCTGCTGCATTACCTATTTTGTATAATTAGGAAGGCATACAATAAACTGGACTTTGCAGAAGTGAAGGAAGTACCAAATGCTCAAAAGCGATCTTCCAGCTATTTGTCTTTTACTCCACTGATAACTACACTTTGCTTTTACATCTTGGGTTCAATTTTACTTGCCCATTCTTGAATAGATATTAACCAAAATTAATAATTTATCCTAAAACTACTTAAAAATGTATTGGTGTTCTGAAAATGCATTGAGTAGAAGAATGTGGAGAAAAACATATTTAGAACAGGGATCCCCAAACCCTGGTACCAGTCCATGGCCTGTTAGAAACTGGGCTGCACAGCAGGAGGTGAGCAGTAGGCTAGGGAGCATTACTGCCTGAACTCTGCCTCCTGTCAGATCAGCAGTGGCATTAGATTCTCATAGGAGTGTGAACCCTACTGTGAACTGTGCATGTGAGGGATCTAAGTTGTGCGCTCCTTGTTAAAATCTAACTAACGCCTGATGATCTGTGGTGGAAGAGTTTCATTCTGAAACCATCCGCCCCACCCCCACCCCAATCCGTGGAAAAAATTGTCTTCCCCGAAACCAGTCCTGATGCCAAAAAGGTTGGGGACCACTGCCTTAGAGCATGTTGAATTATTTTTTAAGCTGTATCCACTCCCCTACACACAGAAAAAAAAACCTATTTATAGGATTTAATACAATAAAACATAATTGTGTGCAAATAATTTAATAGGTCATCATACATTTTGATTGAAGAATTCAG
The DNA here is from genome assembly GCF_001698545.2 of Rhinopithecus bieti. Classification (NCBI taxonomy): domain Eukaryota; kingdom Metazoa; phylum Chordata; class Mammalia; order Primates; family Cercopithecidae; genus Rhinopithecus; species Rhinopithecus bieti. The sequence goes on along the minus strand of NW_016807158.1, from coordinate 3,767,137 downwards.
ACAGAAAATATATTCAATTTTTCCATGTGCACTATACTAAAATGCATGCCAATTTCAGTTAAGACAAATTATTCCTTGGGAAGCAATGTATATTAATACATGTGTATGTAGAATTAATATAGCTTCACAGACTGCAAGAACATCAATATTTTCTACCACCAGATGGCAGAAATAAAGCTACAGTATTTTAGAATCTAAAGATTCAAATTATACACATAAAAAACTAACTGCAGTCTCCATCCTGATTTTATTTTAGTTGAACAGACAGAAAATACATTGCAGCAAAATTTTGCTATGTGTTAAATAAGAAAAAAATTTTTTGATTAACAAAATTTTTTCATTTGAATGGGCTGCCAACTCATTATTTTTCCATCAGTTAGATTATGCTGCCTTCTAAAAGAATCATTTTTAAAAACAAGCTACCACCAGATTTGGACATTAAAAGAATTTCCTTTCTAATCAACATCTCCTTTGGAAGGCATTCTAAATCAATCCCACCTGTTCTCAACTGTGCACACTCTCCTTGCTCTACTTTCCAATGTTTTATCCTTCATTTTTCAAAAACTGATCAGTTGTCCATGCTTCCCTGAACTGCTCTAGATGTTGGGGTTTGCTTACATCATCCTGTTACATATGCTAATATGGCTTCTTGTGATCTTGAATACTGGCAATATAGGTTTAAATTCGGTTTGTTACAGTAATTTTTAGGTATTAGGTAGTAATGAAATAATCATAAAAATAATCATGATAACAATAAAAAGTAAACATCCACGTAACATATATTAACAACTTTGATTCTAGGAATCCGGAATTATTCTCTGGTATGGTTTGGCTGTGTCCCCACACAAATCTCACCTTGAATTGTAATAAACGCCACGTGCCAAGAGCGGGGCTAGGTGGAAATAATTGAATCATGAGGGCAGTTTCCCCCATACTGTTCTCATGGTAGTGAATAAGTCTCATGAGATCTAATGATTTTACAAATAGGCATTCCCTTGCACAAGCTCTCTCTTGCCTGCCACCATGTAAGATGTGCCTTTGTTTCTCCTTTGTTTTCTGCCATGATTGTGAGGCCAACCATGTTGAACTGTGACTCCATTAAACGTCTTTCCTTTATAAATCACCCAGTCTCAGGTATGTCTTTATTAGCAATGTGAGAACAGACTAATACATTCTCACTCCAGTCATAAAAGGATTTTGATATTTCAGTGGTTTCTTCTTACCTTCTATAAGAGATGCTGTGAAAGAGATTCCTAGTTAATAAAAGTAAGTGACTTTTATAAGACAGAATATTTGATCATCCATTAGATTAGCTGGAATTTTAAATATCTTTAATGTAACATTAATTTATGTAAATTAATTATTGCTTAATAATTAATCAGGTAAACAGTAAGCAGAATAACATTGAATGTTTACTTGGTGCTAGAAAGTGTTCCTAGCATTATGGGAAAGGTTAGTTTTTCAAAAAATTTTTAACAACCTATGAGATAAGTGCAACAAATATTCCCATTTTACATATTCAAAAGGTGAGTCATATTTAGGTTTCCCCAAATCCCACAGGTAATATGAAGTTGGGCCCTGATTTGTACCAGGCAGTCAGATTCTTCAGCTGCTTCCCTTAACCATTACACCATGCACCTGAACTGCCCTATTTTTTAAAAATTATGCATTCAGTATTAATTTTGTACCTTTATTCCACAAATATTTATTGAGTGCCTACTTGATGTTAAGTATTGAATATTCACAGAAAATTTTAAAAATGAACCTCCCTCGGGCAGGTGTACAATCTGGTGGAGAATATAGACATGAGATTTATAAGGACAGTAAAGATTTATGGGTGCCATGACACTTATGTATTAGTTATAAAAGCAAAAAGAGAGAATGGATACATTGCCCAGAAAGTACTTTTGGGAGGTGTCTTCTGACAGGTGACAAGAGAAAAAATGTTCCAGGTCAAAGGAGAAAAGACATTGGCACTTTGTGCAGAAGTACGAAAGAGTCATACATATTTGAGGAAATGCTAATAGTTCCTTATTCTACAAGCTTAAGTTTTAAAATGGTATACCATAGGTGTACATATTTATCACAACACATTGAATGACACTTAACAACTGTGCATTTCCTTTTCTTTTTTCTTTCTTTTTTCTTTTTTTTTTTTTTTTTTTTTTTTGAGATGGAATCTCGCTCTGTTGCCCACACTGGAGTGCAGTGGCGCAATCTCCACAGGCTGCAAGCTCCACCTCCTGAGTTCACGCCATTCTCCTGCCTCAGCCTCCCAAGTAGCTGGGACCGCAGGCGCCCACCACCATGCTCCACTAATTTTTTTTGTATTTTTAGTAGAGAAGGGGTTTCACTGTGTTAGTCAGGATGGTCTCGATCTCCTGACCTCGTGATCTGCCTGCCTCGGCCTCCCACAACTGTGCATTTCCATATATATATAAATACAATCTCACTTTAAAAAACTAGGATGCCAATTTTAAAAGAAACAAGGTAGGAGAAAGAGGAAGAGGCCATATCACAGGTGACTTTGTGTAAGAAGTATGCATTTTACTATACATACATTGGGGAGTTTCCAAAAGATTTAGACAAGGAAGTTACATGACCCAAAGTGTGTTCAAGGACAGTATTTTGGTGGCAGTATGAGAATAAATTGGAGTGGCATGAAGCATGAGATAAGCAGACCACTCACAAGACTGTAGCAATTGTAAAGTATAGGATGACAGGACTGGTTTAAGGTAGCTGCAAAGGAAATGAAGAGTGAGAAACAGAATGCAAACTACTGATGTGTGTAATTTACTGACCTGTTGAAGGGATACGGTCTAGAGCACAAAAGGTAGGATTATCATGCATCAAGCTGTCTACTAGGACTAGAGGGAAGGTGGTGAGGGTGATAACATAATGGTTATAATTTGTAACTATGGCTGAGCACCTTGATTTTCCATATAGGTTTAGATGTTAAGCTAGAAGTCTCTAGACAGAAGGATTGTGGCCACATAATGAGACAGTGTGAGGAAAAGGCGAGGCTTTGTAACAATAGCTATGGAGAACAGAAAAGTAAATTAAACAGTGATATGTGACTTCCACATATAACAAAGAGTTTGTGGATAGTTACACAGTGATAGTTAAACAGAAAACTAAAGACTTGCAGAGAGAGAATTAACAATTAACTACTGGAGGAAGAAATATCATCCAAAAAAGTACACAAGGAAAGAAATGTAAATGTAGAACACTACATGACTCAGCTGTGAATATAATCACATGATCGTAATAACATAAACACTCAATCTTGATCTAAATATTAAATAACATATTAAATAATTATACCTATATTGGAGGATTGTAGGTGAGAAAGGACAGCGGGGTAGATAGGGTGAGTTAATGTAACAAATGTCAGGTCTCCCTCTTCCTCTGTAGGAAGTCAATAGCTAACATCAAAAATGGAAGGAAAAGAAAAAAAATTATACACAGATGCTAGTTAGCAATCTGGGAGCAAATTCCAAAAAGAAAGACCTAAGAAATGTAAGTGTTATCTCTGGACTGGGGGATGTGGGTTGGTATTTTGGAAACTACTGGGGTTTTTTTTTAATTGAAATAAATAATAAGCTTTGTAAAACTATTTTAAAATTTAAAGTATGTTCATGTTTCATTTTGATAAAAATAATTAAATTTAAAATAATTTTTTAAAGAAAGCAAGGATAGTGGTTTGGAAGCCACCTTAGTGCATTAGAAGATAACACCTGTCTTACTATATTTTGTGCTGCTGTAACAGAATACATGAGACCATGCAATGTATACCGAACAGAAATGTATTTGACTCATGGTTCTGGGGGCCGAACCGAGATCCAAGTCCAATATCAAAAGACTAGAATCTTGTGAGGACCTTCTTGCTTCATCTTAACATGGCAGGAGATACGACGTGGGAGAGAGAGGACCTAACCAATCTTTATAAAAAGGACCCCAGTCTCGTGCTAACAAACCCACTCCTGAAATAATGGCATGAATCCATTTGTAAGGGTAGAGTCCTCATGATGTAATCACCTCTTAAACGTCCCACCTCTCAACACTGTTGCATTAGGGATTACACTTCTAAGACATGGACTTTGGAGAACACATTCAAATCACAGCACCACCCTTGTTTTGAGATCCTGTGGCACACTGAAGGTGAGAGAAGGAGCATTCTCCACAAGCTGGGCATCTGAGGAGCAGGTGGAATCATGAAGAGGATGAGTGTCAGTTAACTAGAGAAAGTGTAAGGAGCTTAAAGATGGTGAGAAGTTTGTCCAAAGAAATTCAAGAGTGAAATGAAGAAAAATCTGGAAGAATCACACAACTGTATGGGGATTAAAATCAGTTTTAAAAAATAGCATGTTGGTAAAATTAACAGACAAATACAATTTTAGAAATGAGTAATGGGGAAAACTATTTTAATACACTTCAGGGATTATATTTGATGTTGACATCTAAGATATTTTTAAACACCAAAACTTTAATAAGATCTTAATGGTCTTAGAACCCTGGTGACTTCCCTGCCCCTGATTAGAAAGATGAATACTTACTAAAGACAAAAGAACAAGAGAAAAAAATATTAAAAAACAAAGCAAAACCCTGGGTCTGTTTTCTCCTTAGAAGGTTATGGTGTTAGAATAGGGCAGCAGGCTGCTGAATGATATCAAATAGTTCCCAGACCTTACTGTCTTAACATGCACATACAAGCTGACAATTCAAGTAACAGAATTTATGCTTTGAAGCCAGAATAATATTATTTCCAAACATATGCTTAGGATCACATATTGCTAACTCAAAAAACCTCATAGCAAGCAAAGCAGGGCTGAGAGCAGAGGGTCAGGAGCGAAAGGGAATTGCTTTGCCTCAGGGCAATCACGAATTTGGTCAGTGAAGGAAAGCAGCACACTCTGGTTGAAATGTGCACGTTTGTCTGTTAGTAGCATTTTGGGAGTTTTGTTTATTTTAAATTCTGACCTTCATATAATTCATTCAAGAAAAGAATACCTTAAAAGTAGGTTAGTTCTAATCCACCCAGTTTGGAATACATATTTCAATATTTCTTAGTGACCAGGAGATAGGAATAGTAAATTATCGAGTTTAAAGAATTTACACCTATCTTAATTGTTCAGATGTAGACTTCACCTTTTTCTTTATCTTACTTTAATTAGGAATTTAACTTAAAAATCCTAAGACCTTGAGAATATGAATTCCCCATGCCATCTTGAGTTTTCTATCACTGCTTTTGGAGGATGTAGTCCCACTCTTGAACCATCAGATGCTGCAAATTCTTAATTATATGCTAAACCACAAAGTGACTTTTTGATTTTTTAAAACCAACTCTGCAGCCTAGAAACTTACAGAAGTATTTTCAACTAAATACATTGAAATTCTCTCTTGTCCTCTGTTATGCGAATTCTAAAGAACTCCCAACGCCCTAAATGCGACATGGAGAGCTAACTTTCGTTCCCACCTTGTTTTCCTGGAAATACTTCCTAATTTTTCCAGACTAAATGTTTCCGTTCTGTATTGCCTCTCAGCTTAAGGACAAATTGCCAGCTCAAAAGTAGTGTCTATCTCACATTTTCATCAAGCAAAGAAGATATGATCACTCCCTCCTTCCCCCTACAATTGCACCCCAGTGTTGTTTCTCATCTTTTTATATTTTTAATGTAATTGCTCCCAGAAAGCAGCAGCATCAGAATCCCATGGAGGGACTAGTTAACACACAGATTGGTTGGATCCAATCACAGGGTTTCTGATTCAGTAGGTCTGGTATGGGGCCCAAGATTTGGTATTTCTAACAAGGCCCCAGATGATGCGGATGGTGCAGTTGAAGAACCACACTTGAGAACCTCTGGTCTAGTCTCATGTTTTCTAACTCTGACTATTCCAAATGTTACTCCACATGTCTGATGCACCTCCTAAGTGAAGTGTGGCTACATAGTATAAGAAAGAATTTTTAAATGGTGAAATCTTCTACTTATTAAAATTCATTTAATCGTAAAATGTCAATTTGTACATGATTTCTTAAAAGTGAATTCCTTATATAAAACAGAATATATGTGTTTGGGTGAAACAAAATCTTTCATACTTCAGAGGTTTACAGTCCTTCCATGAAAATGTGAAGTAATCGTAACCCTTTGTCTCTTCAAAGAATCAACAGAAATTGAGTATTTCTAAGAATGAGATTATTTGTATTTTAATGGCCTGGAATTTTACTTTATTAAGCAAATAGTAACAGTTGACACTTAAGGAATGTTTCTTCAAGGTTTCTGCAACAATGCTAAGTGCTCCACAGTCATTATTTAAGGTACTTTGTGTACAAACCCAAAATGTATAATACTCACTTTACACATGAGCATGCAGAAGTTGAGAGAGATTAAGTAATATAACCCAGGTTACAGAAATAGGAAAGCTGTAATCCACATTCAAACTAAATCTGAAATTATCCCAGGTAAATATGTATAGTTTGATAGGCCCACCATTAAGCATCAAGGCACTTCTGTTTCAAAAAATAAAATTATTGATTAGATAAGAAAACATTACTTAATGTTTTTTTCTTGACACCTCTCATCCTTAGTCCTCTCACTGAGTTAGAGATAACAAGCATTGCCTCTCAAAGTAATAAAAATGTATCAGCTTAAAATATTACTAAGAAATAACTGTTCAGAGATTTCTGGAATATGAAAATATTATTTTTTCATAAAAATGTGCTTCTTCCTGGGCAGAAAATTGCTTGGAGAAAGAGTGAAAGTAAGTAAGAGTTAGTATATAATTTCAGCTAAAGATAGTTCCCACTATTCTGTGTAATTAAGCCAACAAGGATTTTAAATCAAGGTTATCCACAGTGAATATAATTCACCTGTTGATAGTCAAGAATTAAACATTTTATGATTACTGCTTTACAGGCAAGCCAACAAGAACAGGCAGACCTGCACAGGAGAGTACAATAGGTCAGCAGCAGGTTATAAAAACAGTTTTCTCACTTCCCTTACTGGGATTAGTGTGTTAAGCATTGTGAGCAGATCAACATATTACTGCAGGACATTTACTAGGGTGATATCCTCTTTGTTTTCTGAAAAACATTCCTTGTGTGAGATAAAAATCCATTTTAAATTCCACTTTACTATCAAGTCATACTGTGAATTTAATAAATATATCTTCAGAAATTTAAGAGGGCAATGCTGACAAATATTGAAAAATAAACATTGACATTATTTTGAAGAGGCCTTTGAACATCAGGTTCAGAACTTTAAGGCAACACATTTAAGATGTTTTAGTAAGATAGAAATATTACTAGAGCTGCAACTTTTGAAAAAAGTCTTATTCTCTAATATGTAAATGACAGTCAGGATGCCTGTTTAGGGAGTAGAAATTGAATTAAGGCAGGTTTGAATCTTAGTAGAGATGACAGGAGTTAAAAAGAGAAAATGAAACAATAGAAAGTGTATTGTGGATACACAGTAGGCAGGAGAGGTGACAGTTGCACAAAAACAAAGGTGTATACTTCCTGGCTCTGTCACAAAATTGAACTGTGGTTGTGTTTTAGGTAACTTAACCAGAGCTTGATACTAATAAGGGTGAATTTTGGGAAAAAAAATTAATCGTTGCAAAATAATATAATCTACCACATTTGGTTTAAAAAATCTGTTTTCCCAAATTTGCTTTTGCAAGGTTCTTGAGGATACAATCAACCAAGGTACACTTTAAATTAAAGCAGATATATGGATAAAAAAGGAAAAATACAAGGATATTCAATATCAACATTTCCATTAAGACTTGTACTGGGGCATCTGGCCAACAGAGTAAGGAAATAAAAAAGAATAAGTATCAAAATGCAAGAACCAAAACTAATACTATTTGCAGCGGATGTTGTTGTCTATATTAAAACACATAAAAATGAAATATTAATGAGAGCGTTCAGCAACTTTTCTGGTTATAAAAAATAAATATACTAATTTCTGTTTGCCAGCAAAAAATGATAATAATGGAATTTAGAAAATGTAATTTGGGGCTGGGCACTGTGATACACACCTGTAACCTCAACACTTTGGGATGTTTGAGCCCAAGAATTTGAGAACAGTCTGGCAACATAGAGAGACCCCATATCTACAAAAACTTTAAAACGTTAGCTGGGTGTGGCGCCACATGCCTGTGGTGCAGGCTACTTGGGAGGCTAGGGCAGGAGGATTGGTTGAGCCTGGGAAGTCAAGGCTACAGTGATCCACGATCGCATGACTGCGCTCAGCCAGGCTTTCCTTCCCTGTCTCAAAGAAAGGAAAATGTAATTTTGGAGGCAGCATAACTCTGCATCCTGAAGTGTGAATTACATATAGTGACTTCCTTCTAAAAGCACAAAATGAGGGTTCGGGGGAAGAAAAAATAATTTTACAATGGAGAAAAAGGACAAACACTACTTCAGACATATGATCAAGATTATACCAACAGTTATAAATCATGTAGAGAGTAAGTACCCTTGACATGATATGATGAAAGTGACACTTTACCCTCGTGGTCTTCCTCCCCCAAATTCATAGTCCTAGCCTGTTCATGAAAAAAATCAGATGAATTTTATCTGCAGAACATTCTGCAAAATATCTGACCAGACAGTAATCCTCTAAATAGCCACAGCTATCAACAGCAAGGAAAGTCTGAGAAAATGTCACAGCCAAGAGGACCCTATAAAGACACGATGACTAAATGTAACATGGTGTCTTCCATGGGATCCTGAAACAGAAAGAGGACATTAGGTAAAATCAAATGAAATCTGAATAAAGGGTGAACCTTCATTAACACTGCTGTATCAATATTGGTTCATTAATGCGAGCAAATGTACCACACTAATGTAAGAAGTTAATAACTGGGGAAACTGTGTGGAGTGGGGTTGAGGTAGATGGAAATTTTCTCTTATCTGCTCAGTTTCTTTGTAAATCTAAAACTGTTCTAAAAAATGTAGTCTATTACCTTAAAAATGTAATTTTATTTATAATATCATTAAAAATGTAAAATACATAGTGAAAGTTTAACAGAAGTTACAAAATCTTTATAGACATACATAATCATCTGAAAAACATTTAAAAAACCAAGATAAAGTCATGCCCCACTTAACAACAGGGATATATTCTGAGAAATGTGTAGTTAGGTGATTTTAGCATTTGGCAAACATCATAGAGTGAACTTAGACAAAACTTGATGGTATAGCCTACTGCACACCTAGGCCTTATGTAATAGGCTATTGCTTCTAGGCGAGAAATCTGTATAGCATGTTACTGTATGCAATACTAAAGGCAACTGCAATACAATGCTAAGTATTTGTGTAGCTAAGTGTATCTAAACATAAAAAGTACAGTAAAAATACATTGTTATAAACTTATTGGACCATCATGAAATATGCAGTCCATCGCTGACTAAAATGTCACTGTGTGGCACATGACTGTATAGAAAATATACCATGAACAATGAATTCAGAGTCCTAATGTTGTAGAGATAGAAATTCTTCTCAAATTGATCAATAGTTTGAAACCAATGTCAGTCAGCCTTCCAAAAGATTATTCTGATTACTCTGTTGGAATTTGAAAGGCTAAATCAAAAATGTATATAGAGATACAAAGACTCAAGAATAGGTAAAATACTGTTAAAGAAGATAAAAATGTGGGAAAATTTTCTTTACACCAAGTATTGAAAAGTAATATAAAGTTTGTATTAACTAAGATAATCTAGTATTGGTGCAGGTATAAACCAACCGAACAGTACAGACATTCCTTTTTCCCTCCAGAAAAAGAGCCCCACACATATTCAGAAACTTGGTTTATAACAGAACTGGCATTATAGGTTAGTGGAGGAAGAGTTTTCAATAAATGGTACTGGGACTACTGTTTATTGTTATGAAAGCAAAAACACTAAACTCTTAAATATAAAACTATTAGTTGTATAATACTTAAATGTGCAATATGAGCTATAAAACTTCTAAAAGATGAGGCCGAAGGTGGTGGCTCACGCCTGTAATCCTAGCACTTTGGGAGGCCGAGGCTGTTCAATTACCTGAGGTCAGGAGTTCGAGATCAGCCTGGCCAACATGGCGAAACCTCATCTCTACTAAAAAACACAAAAATTAGCTGGGCACGGTAGCAGGCGCCTGTAATCCCAGCTACTCGGGAGGCTGAGGCAGGAGAATTGCTTGAACACAAGAGGCGGAGGTTGCAGTCAGTTGAGATTTTGCCACTGCACTCCAGCCTGGGTGACAGAGCAAGGCTCCATCTCAAAACAAAACAAACAAACAAACAAACAAACAAACATATATATATATACGTGTGTGTGTGTGTGTATATCTATAAAATATGAAATGTATCTTTGTGTTGTCAGGGAAAGATAAGTAAGATGCAAAAAGTCACACACACAGGAAATGATTAATACAATTTTATGGCATCAAAAGATACCATTGATAAAGTAAAAACACAAGTCATGAACTGGGGGAAAGAAGATAAGGTAGCATCCAAAATACATGAAGAAATCTTGTAAGTCTATTAAAAGACAATATGATCTAACAGAAAGAAGCAGCAAAAGTCATGAAATGGTATGTCACAGGAGAGAAATCATGAAAAACAAATATACATACATAATTATATTCAACCTAACCATTAATTGGGGAAATGAAAATTAAAATAACGATGAAATACATTTCCATACTCACAAAATTGACAACTATGAAAGTCTGACAATATTAAGGGTTAGTGAGATGTGATGTGAATGAAGCTTTTCTAAAACGATGATGTGAATGTCAATTGCTTCAAGCATTTTGGAAAACAAATTTATATTATTTAACAAAGCTGAACTTGTAACTTAGTAATTCAACAGGTGAGTACTTACCCTAGAGAACTTTGAAAACATGTCCATTTGAACAAAAATATTCATAATAGAATTGAATATAGAAGTAGCCGGTGTACATTAATTAAAAAATTAATTAATTAATTAATTTTGGTATATGCACATTGTGTTGGCACTGGACAACTGTGAGAATAAATGTACTGTATCCTCAAACAACAATATGAATGAATTTCAGGAACACAGTGTGTAATAAAATTAAAAAGCAAATAATAGACAATTGCGTGCAATGTAATTTCTACGTAGAACTATGCAAAAGTTAAACAATACGCTGTTTTGGCATAGTTATATAGTAAAAGTCAAAAAGCAAAGCAAAGGAATGTTAAACACAAAATTTATGATTTAATTTCCTCGAGCTGAGAGGAAAGGTAATGAAATTCAGAATGATATAGGATAGTGCAAAGATAGAAATGATAACCATTTCTAAAACCAAATGTTGCACAAAGGGTGCATTTGAATCATCATTCCTTACATCTTATACATATTTTATGTTTAAAATATACTCCACATTTAGAAACATGGTTCTATTTTGTCTTATTTATTTATTTATTGAGATGGAGTCTTGTTCTGTTGCCCAGACTGGAGTGCAGTGGTACAATCTCAGCTCACTGCAACCTCTGCCTCCCAGATTCAAGCAATTCTCCTGCTTCAGCCTCCCAAGTAGCTGGGACTAAGGTGTACACCACCACACCGAGCTAATTTTTGTATTTTTAGTAGAAACGGGTTTCACCATGTTGACCAGGCTGGTCTCGAACTCCTGACCTCAAGTGATCTGTCCACCTCAGCCTTCCAAAGTGCTGGGATTATAGGCATGAGCCACCACGCCTGGCTAAAACACAACCAATAATAGCATGGGATATCCCCAAAGCATTTGTAACAAAGTGATTTATAAAATACCTATAAAATATCTCAGAACAAACTTAAATAGATTAGGTTATTTATCTGATTATTTTTGCCCATTTTTCTGACAACATATTAGGAACAGAAGGAAAAAACTATCTGAAGCCCCAACTGTTGAAAGTCCGTGTCATTTCTACTCTATTTCTTTCCCTAAGAATGGTAAGAGCTGGGCATTGTGATATGTGCGTTTAGTCCTAGCTACTCCAGAGGCTGAGGCAGGAGGATCACTTGAGCCCAGGACTTTGAGGCCGCTGTAAGCTGTGATCATGCCACTGCACTCCAACTCAGGCAACAGTGAGACCTGATCTCAACAAACAAAAGAAAATAAAAGAATGGTAGACAGACAAGAGAACATGAACAGGTATGAGAGGAGCATAGAACAGGAATGAGTTTTATCAGGCATTTATTTTCATGTTGGTTGCACAGATAGTGTTCATATCACTTGATCAGTTGACATGCTCAGCGAATCAGTGTTCTGATTATTCTTTTTACTAGTTAATTAAGATTAGACCTCAATTAATTAGAATATCCTCTCTACTTCTAATAGAAATCTACAGATGACAGAAGAGGTTGATGCTAGAAATTTAAGATGATCGAGAGTCAGTACAGATGTGGTCCAACCTCTCAAAAATCATATAGTCCTTTGGAGCTAAAACCTCCGTGGAGATGTTCTATTTCTGCCCCTCATTTTGCAGTGGTTGCACTGAACCTGATTCTGCTATTTCAGAACAGAGCTAGTACTCTGTTCTTCAAAGGCTTCTACTTCTCTGGCATATACCATGATTATTGATCCTCATAAAAAGCTTCAAAGCACACTGATGACAGAATGGCCAGAGAGACATTCCTCTGCTTTTCATTTAAGAGCAGGAAAGTTCACTGGCTGGTATATTTTAGAAGACACTTTACAATGGCAAAATAAAAGTATCGTCTACTTTATCAAAGTTTAATGTACTCGCTAGAACCAATAAATAATGGAATAGCAATGGTTTCCCATGGAGAGAACTGCAATTTCAATTCAGCATGAGAATAAATAATTACTGTTGTAAACAAATCATTTTTTAAAGATCTAGAATGCTGCTCAACCAAACACACTTAGAGCTGAATTCTGAACCATATAAATGTTTCAGAGTGCTTATGATCAACGGTGAGTTCTAACGTAAAACTGAAGGATGTCAACAGGTAGAAATTAATGAAGATCACATAGATTTTAGCTGCTTTATTAATGCATGGTTCTTCAGAGTTAAAAAAAAACACAATGAATTATACGGGTCATTTTCCATGATTTATGATTCATGCAATGGCTGCTGTAGTTGAACCTATTGACTTGGCTAGAATTTAGTATGATTGTAGCTTTGCAACAGCATTAAAAGCAATTGCTCATGTCTTAGGAATGTTGTATTATAAAACAAGTGAATATATTTTTAGAACATAATGCTTCATTTCAATGTCATTTGAAAATCCAGCTTATAAAAACCACAAGGCTGGAAGTTGAAGGAAAATATCACGTTGAGTTACTTAGAAAATTACAGGAGAGTAAAATACTATTATAATGTGAATATTTTATTGACATTAATATGCTTGCTCTTGTCACAAGTAACGTTTATTGGCATGGCCTCAATTCCTGACAGCAAATTTCAAGCAAACATAATTTACTCAGAATCTGGACCAACAGAACTTAGGATAGAAGCAAACAACTTTGTATCTATTAGACATCCATTATATGAAATCATAGAAACTACACATTTTCCACTGTTTTGGGTAATTCTTTTAGCTAATTCACATCTTTCAGATAACTTAGAAAATTCTGTATTTTTTCATAGAAATTCCACAGGTTTAGAAGTTGAGAGACTTAGAATCTTGTGTCAGATCTGCTGTTATTTGGGTAAGTCACTTTACTTCCTTTGGCCTGCCTCAATCTTCTGCAAACTGGAAATAATAAATTTATTCTTAGTTTCCTAAACTAGCTGTTCATCAGCATTGCCATATTTAAGGAATTTCTTAAGAATTCTGATTCTCAAATTATAATCAGTTTTGGGTAAGTCCTAGAGAGCTACCTTTTAAAATTAATTAATAAATAAATAAAATAAAATTTAAAAAACCTCCCCAGGTGAGGATCCATAAACAGATTTGTAAATGAATAAGCTACATAATTTCAAAGGTACATTTTAGCTCTGTCATTCAGAAAATATATACTTGTTGATGAAGGTTACAATTCAAAGCACACTCGTTTTAGAATTGTAAAAGACTCCGGTTGCATTCTTATATACCAACAACAGTCAAGCTGAGATCCAAGTCATGAACAAACTGTCATTCACAATTGCCACAAAAAGAATAAAATACCTAGGAATGCAGCTAACAGGGGAAGTGAAAGAGCTCTACAGGGAGAACTAGAAACCACTACGCAAAAAAATCAGAGATGACACAAACAAATGGAAAAACATTGTATGCTCATGGATGGGAAGAATCAATATCATGAAAGTGGCCATGCTGCCCAAAGCAATTTATAGATTCAATGCTATTCCCATTAAACTACCACTGACATTCTTCGCAGAACTACAAAAATCTATTTTAAAATTCATATGGAGCCAAATGAGCCTGAATAGCCAGGGCAGTCTAAAGTCAAGGCAGTCTTAAGCAAAAAGAACAAAGCCATTGGGAGCCCTAGGTGTTAGGCTCAAATGTCAGTCTTCTAGGAGCTGCTGCAAGGGTGGAATGGTCCATCTATCTCAGAACTTGGTGGACAGCTTTATAATTTTTTGATACCTTTTCAAGATAGATACTTGAGTTACATTCCTGGGGCTTTTCTCTTGCAAGTATGATGGGCCTACCTCCTAGTATGAGGCCTCCTATGGGTCCCCCAGTGGGGATTCCCCTGGCAGACAGACTCCAAAGGGCATATCCCTTCTGGGAATGCAGCCTCCTCCCCCTGGGATGTGAGGCCTTCTTTGACCCTTGACCATAGAGTATGGAAGTAGCTCCGCAGAGATGTGGGCTCAATTCCTCAGGGCCACATTACCACAGACCTATTTGTATGTTATGCTGCTGTTCACGAAGTCTCTCTAGATTGTCTGGTTTTCCTTACAGAGCCTCCTCCCCAGAGAATGTGCCCATCAAGGCCCTAGACTCATCTTGGCCCTCCTAGCTTCCTGCCTATTTCCTGTAAGGCTGTACATAGTCCTTTTATTTCCCTGTGGCCTATGAAACTGGTTTATAATAAACTCTTAGGAGAATATTAAAAAAAAAAAGATGAAGGCATCATACTACCCATCCTCAAACTGTACTACAGGGCTATAGTAACCAAAACAGCATGGTACTGATGCAAGAACAGATACATAGAGCAATGGAATAGAATAGAGAGCCCAGAAATAAGACCACTTACCTAGAACTATCTGATCTTTGACAAAAATGACAAAAATGCAATAAGGAAAAGGATACACTGTTTAATAAATGGTGCTAGGATAACTGGCTAGCCATATGCAGAAAATTGAAACTGGACCCCTTCCTTATAAAATATACAAAAATTAACTCATGATGGATTAAAGACTTATACAAAAAAACCTCAAACTGTAAAAACCCTGGAAGATAATCTAGGCAATTACCATTCAGGACACAAGCACTGGCAAAGATTTTATGACAAACACTAAAAGCAATTGCAACGAAAGCAAAAATTGACAAATGGGATCTAAATAAACTAAAGAGCTTCTGCACAGCAAAAGAAACCATCGACAGAGTAAACAGACAACCTACAGACTGGGTGAAAATTTTTGCAAAGTATACATCTGACAAAGGGCTAATATCTAGCATCTATAAATAACTTAGATTGACAAGAAAAAAAACAAACAATGCCATTAAAAAGTGGGCAAACGACATGAACAGACACTTCTCAAAAGAAGACATACATGTGACCAAAAATCATGTGAAAAAAAAAGCTCAACATCACTGATCACTAGAGAAATACAAATCAAAATCACAATGAGATACCATCTCACACCAAGCAGGATGGCTATTATTAAAAAGTCAAAAAATAATATGCTGGCAAGGTTGTCAAGAAAAAGGAATGCATGTCGGTGGGAGTGTAAATTATTTCAACCATTGTAGAAGAAAGTGTGGCAATTTCTCAAAGACCTAAAGACAGAACTACCATTTGACTCAGCAATCGCATTACTGGGTATATACCCAAAAGAATATAAATCGTTCTATTATGAAAACACATGTATGTTCATTGCAGCACTATTCACAATAGCAAAGATATGAAATAAACCCAAATGCCCACCAATGATAGAATGAATAAAGAAAATGTGATACATATACACCATTGAATACTATGCAGCCATGAAAAAGAATGAGAGCATGTCCTTTGCAGGGACATGGGTGGAGCTGGAGGCCGTTATCCTTAGCAAACTAATGCAGGAACAGAAAACCAACTACCGCATGTTCTCACTTATATGTGAGAACTACATGATGAGAACACACAGACCCATAGAGGGAAACAACACACACTAGAGCCTTTTGGAGGATGGAGGGTGGGAGGAGAGAAAGGATCAGGAAAATTAACTAATGGGTACTAGTTACCTGAAGAAATAATATGTACAACAAACCCCCATGACACACATTTACCTGTGTAACATTTTGCACAAGTACCCTCTAACCTAAAAGTTAAAAGAAAATACTCTGGTTTAGGGCCAGGTGCGGTGGCTTATGCCTGTAATTCCAGCACTTTGGGAGGCCACAGCAGGCAGATCACTTGAGGTCAGGAGTTCGAGACCAGCCTGGTCAACATGGTAAAACCAAGTCTCTACTAAAAATACAAAAAAGAAAAAAAAAATTAGCCAGGTATGGTAGCACATGCCTGTAGTCCAAGCAGTGAGCCAAGATCCAAGATCACGCCACTGCACTCCAGCCTAAGTGACACAGCAAGACTTTGTCTCAAAAAAAAAAAAAAAAAAACCCTCGGGTTGCAATTAAATTAAGTTTAACATTAAATTAATCTTAACGTTGAAACTATGCAAAACAATGTCTTAAAAATATAAGGATTTTCTACGAAAATGTTCAGGATCATTATGAACATAAACATCACGATAGGTACACACATAGGCCAATGCAGGTATGCTCATGACACGAAAGATTTAATCCACATGTGAAATAAAGAAATTAAATCGTGTTTCACATACTACTTATAGGACAGTCTCATTTTATAAAGAAAAATTTTATTTTAATGAGACATTATAATTTTTTTTTTTTTTAAGAGACAAGGTCTCACTGTTGCTCATGCTGGAGTACAGTGGAGTGATTGGAGTACAGTGGAGTGATCCTAGCTCACTGCAGCCTCAACTTCTCAGGCTTAAGTGATCCTCCCACCTCAGCCTCCTGAGTAGCTAGGACTATAAATGCAAACCACCAGGGCCGGCTAGTTCTTTTTAGTTTTTGTGAATTGGAGTCTGGCTACATTGCCCAGACTGATCTCAAACTCCCAGGCTCAAGCGAGGCTCTCACCTCATCCTCCCAGAGTGCTGGGATTATAGGCCTGAGCCACCGTGCCCAGCCTAAGACGTAAGATAATTAATGACCATGTGACCATGTAGTTTTTATTAAAGTGGCATTCCCATGTCTCCTGGTTCCCCTTTACCCAAACCCATACAAATTAACCACAAAATCTGTCTTCAGGTTTTTAAATTGATTGATTTTCTGTGTGGAATTATCTGCCACAACCTGATAGAATATTGGAAATTATTTAAGAAAGTAATTTGAGAATAACTAATAATAAACCCTTCTCACTGATGGCACTGACAGTAATTAGGCCACTGAGCCAATTGTGTCTTGAGACTAGTCCTAGTTGCATTATCAAAAGCAACTTTCTATTCACAACAGCCACGAAATATTCATTGAATTCTTCTAAAAGCAGCGTCATATCATTCACATATATTTTATAGGAAAGTTAAAAAATAACTTTCACTTCGTCAAAATAATTACCAATCTGCCAGGCTCGTGCCTGCCAACTCTAGTTCTTATTGGATTTTTAGATGTGACTCATGTATCCATAACTGTGAGTCCACATTAATGTTCTGCCAGAGCCTGGCATCAGCCTCTGCATAGACAATCACAAGCCAATAGACAGGGAATGGAAACAGCACTCTATTGATCTTGGCTTATTTATTCATAAACTAGGAAAGCAGTGGAACAGCTATGCTGGAAGCCTACTTTCTCTTCATGTAACACATTGGCCTAAGAGATCTATAGAGCTTTTTAAAAACAAAGAAGGCAGCAAGATTTAAAATAATAAAACCAG
The DNA here is from genome assembly GCF_001698545.2 of Rhinopithecus bieti. Taxonomy (NCBI): domain Eukaryota; kingdom Metazoa; phylum Chordata; class Mammalia; order Primates; family Cercopithecidae; genus Rhinopithecus; species Rhinopithecus bieti. The sequence goes on along the minus strand of NW_016807158.1, from coordinate 3,749,064 downwards.
TAAGTCTTACTTTTGTAATTTCCCTTGCTGATTTTCTTACAGTCCTCCCTAAAATTTTAATTCTATATTTTGTAACATTTAGTTACAATTTTATTTATACTTGCTTCCTCTCTGAGTATTGTATAAAGAGAATGGGTATTTTCTGAAACCAAAATTTATCAGAGAAGTGGCATCTTCAGAGTCTAGCATGTTGGTGGTGGCAGTGTGACTGTGTGAGAAACCCTCAAGGGAAGGTGAAACTGAAGGAAAAGTGTCATATTTGAATGCTTTTCAGGAGATTCTCAATGCAGTGCTAAAACCTTGAAAATGCTGGTTTGCTTTCTTTTAAAAGAAAAAAATATTTATTTAGGCAATAGGTATTTTAAAAGTGATAGAAATTATCAGAGAGCTGTAGCAGAAAAGCAAGTTAAAAATAAAGGAAACAGAAAAGGAACTGATATAGTGGATTCGATACTAGAAAGATCACCCAGGAGGCAGCATGGAGAATGGATTGGAGATGGATGAAAATTCAGCCAGAGGCTTTGTGACTAAGTTACATTTGCATGAAGTCAGTGATAGTGGGGGTGGAAAGGATGGATTGGATTAGAGAGATTTTAAGGGGGTATCAGTCATTGCTACCTGGGACAAGAGGAGGAGGAACAGGAGGAGGAAATTTTGGTGAGATGACCAGTTCATGTTAAAGCAAAGTTTGAATTGCCTACGGCAAATCCTTGTGAAAATATTTACTTAATGGGCAATTGTAGATGTGCTCAGATATCTCTGTCTCATATATACATAAGACAGATTGTGGTGTCATTAACGTAGGTAAATGGAGTGATCGACATATTTACCAAGAAAAAGATAAACTGTAAATGGTCTGCTAGAATTGACAATACTAAATGTTGACAACAATAATTGGAGACCTTGGTAAATGATACAGCAATCTGATGTTTACAGGAAAAACTGAATATCAGAGTTGAAGAGTGAATTATAAGTGAGGAATTGGAGACAACAAATTGAAGCCAAGTTTTTAGAAAATTTGGTGGAAAAAGAAGGAGAGTGACGGAAAAGTAGGATCAACAGCGGTTTGATTCAGAAACCTTACATACATTTATAGACTGAAGAGAAAATCATAGAGAAGCTATGTTTGAAGAGAGAAGAGAAAAAGAATAAAATATCAGGTGATATTGGAGATAAAAAAGAAATGGCATTCAAGCTCAGAAGCATACATGAAGCTTAGGCAGGAGGGTAGATGCCCCCCTGAGTGTGGGAGAGCTGAAAGACAAGAACGGAAAGGGATGCCAGGAAGTGATTTCGGAGATGAGAAGAGGGGCAGAAAGTCAACGCTATTACACAAAGGTCAAGATTTTTTAAAATAAATTTTTAACTTGTATTACTGAAATGATACATATTTATAGTAAAATATTTTAATACAGAACATTTTAAAGAAAATACAACATTCTTGATATAAATAGAATTGCCCCTTCCCCTTGCCTCCTCTTGCAAGTGGGCCCACAGTGGAATGTTTTATAATCTTTCATGCGCTGGGAAAGTCACAAATATCACTAATCTGCTTTAGGTTTCAGCTCAGTCATTTCTATCTTCCTTTTATCCTGAACTGTTTATGCTAACTCCCCAATGTTTGCCAAATAGTCATCATCCACATCACCGAATTTTTTCATATTTTCCAAACATTTCCCCTAAATATTTTCTTTCACAGACTTGAGTTACATTGAAAGCAAGAGCCACATTCCACTCACCTTCAGAATTCCACAACACAAATTCAGAGCTTTAGACATTGTAGACCAGCACCGTAAAACAGAACCTTTTGTGATGATGGAAATGCTTCTCTATGCTATCCAGTACAGCGGCAACTAGCTACTGTGGTTATCACCCATTTGAAAGGTGAAACTCAAGAACTGAACTCTTAATTAAAATTAAAATGTGGACTGGACCTACTGTATTGAACAGTGCAGTTGTACACAATTAGTATAGTGGTTCAAAGAATTATTTTTTAGTTGGCTTTTTGGATGGTTGTATTTTTATTCCTTTTAAAATATATATTTGTTTTCAAGGCTTATTGTAAATTAGAAGGAGCAAATTGGAGGAGAAATGACAAAAGAAACAGAAAAATGTTAAATCAGACAAAGGGATTAAAAAAAACTCAGTCTTAATTAGAAGATGGTCAAACAAATCTCTTAACTGATGTTCACAATGATGGTTTCAAGTTATCTAAGGAATGGGTGAGTACCAGGGAATTTGTGTAATTTCAATCAAACTTAATTTTTACAATAATCCCAAGAAATATAGCATTGTCCCTATATCACAGACTAAAATAAAAAAACAAAAATAAATAAAACCCTTGAGATTCAGAACTATTTTAACAACTTTTCCAACAGCTACTAAAAGATAAAACTGGAATCCTGACCCACCAATGCCAAAGCCTATTTTTGCTCTCAGTTTGACGCTCGAATTATATTCATCACCCCATACTCTAAACACACACACACACACACTCAGACACAATATTTTAGAACAAACTTCTGTAAAATATTTAAAATATAAGCAAATCCTTATAGTGAGTAAAGGGATAAATTCTTAACTCATTAGAAAATATTTATCTTCCAAGTGACTTATGGCCTAATGATTCTGGACAGACAAGATACCATTTTTATTTTCATAAGTCAGTACAGCTATAGTAAATTTTAAAATCCTAAAAATGTTCTTATATGGCATGCATTACATTGTTTAAATATATTATTTCCCCAAATAAATTTTCTACATATTCTTTTCTAGGAGAAAATGAAATCAGTGAACTGAAAAGATATTAAAAATTTTTTTCATTACCTCTAAAGAATAAAATTATAAAACTTATTCTTACCTGTTTGTTTCCTGCAAATGTGTGGTATATTCCCCTTGTCCCTCGCGACAAACTTCTCTATGATTTCTTCAATGATTAAGGCCCCAAATGATACATTAAAAATATATACATTTGTTTTATATTTTCAAAGTATTCTTAATCTTCAATTAAGAACTACACTGAAACTCTGTTGTCAATGCCAATATGAAGACTGAAAGAGATGTGATGGTTTTAAGACTGGTGCCTATGGTCAAAAGAATATACTTACTGCTTCCAAATGTCTATAAATAAATTATGGTTTCTTAAAGGCCCATGAAATGAAACTTGATTTGTTGTCATTAGTTATCTAATTTCTTAATTTCTTTGTTAGAAATGGAATCCATTTAATGATTTAAATATTTTTCAAACATCTTACAACATATTTTATACTAGAATTCTTATTTGCTTTCAAATGCCTTTCTCATTCTTTTTACTTTCATTCCATGTTTTCCTTCTGAATCATAATTGTGCATTCTATTCTGGATGAAATACTCATATTTCTCTAAAATATGTCTGGTAAACAAAACCATGTAAGAGTGTACATAAGAGGGAACCTCAGATCTCTTTCATCTGTGATTTTTAAAGTTATCCTTGGCTTTACTAAACCATGGGTTGCGATGGCTGTTGTCATTGCCGTTAAATATAGACTCTAATTTAGATAATCATAGGATAAAACCCAAAGTGACGTACTGTTTCAAATAAAACACTGATACCCCTTCATATACACGATGGTGGCAGAGACATACTGTATTTAACATTCAACCAGTTGTCTGGGTATTGAACTCTGTTATTTCGGTAGTTAGTATAAACATAACCAGAGAGAAGCAAATCAGAAGGAAAACAACAAAATGTCTGCATTTTGTGTTTCCTGAAGCAAAAAAGCCTTATTAGGAAAAAACAAAACACTTTCACTGAATGCACCAACATATTCAGGAACGTGTATTGTGGCATCTATCTGAGAGAATCACGTTGTTGGATTTACCATCTTTTATCCCAGCCCAACAGGTTTGATTCAATTCACATTTATTGAATGTTGTCTTTAGATAAAAGGTGTGTGTAAATGATTTATTATAATAAGGTGTTCTACACACTACTGTAGGCCTCATTCTTTCTTCAGTGATAAAGAATAAAAAAAATATATAGTGAGAGAATCCAAAATACCATGTTCTTAAAGCAATCTTTTCAGACGGAAAACCTGTAGGTGACTGCCCACACCACCTGGTAACTCCACACTGACAGACAACACAATAATTAGGAGTGAACAAGTCATATAAAACTACAGTTTACATAGGCTTTATCTTTGCAATTATATTAGGCAGCATTTTTATAGTAGGTGTTAACTAAAAGACTGGAAAAGTAAGGTGTTGTGTATAATTCCAAATAACTGACCAAAGGCAAAATCTAACCTTTATCTTTTCACAAAAGAGCTTTCTGGCCCACTAGGTATTGAGCCTCTAGGTAATCTTAAACTGAGTCATTACCATCTCCTATTCACCACGTGCTCTTAATTAAGCCTGGGGACTACACAAGTGTGAATTCAAAGCAACTCAACTGACGGTATTCGGTACCCAACTATAGACTGTAGGTGCACTAAAATATAAATGAATAGTGGATGGTGTATGTCCCCTGTGCAGAACCCCCTTACCTGCTTGTGCATTTCTCTTCCAGCTGCTTTGAGATTTGACTGTTAGCGTTCAGCAGCTAGCTCTCTCTTCCTTGAAAGGCTGCCCTTTAATGAATATTGACTGGCACAGGGGTACCAAAGACTGCGTCCTTGCTTTTGGATGGACTAATCCCGTGATGGACTAACCCTGTGACGGACTAACCCCTTGGTGCAACTTGTCCTCCTAAGTGTCTCCATGCAATCAGAGTTAAGAGCGTCTCCAGCTGAGACTACACTCTCAATCAGCATTTTTTCTTTGCCCTTTCCTGTTTTTCTCACCTCTGTTGATCTGAGATCACGTTCCAAATAAATCACGTTTACTAAATCCTATTTTCTATGTATTTGAGTCAGTTTACTTATCTTTAAAATGGAAATAATATCCCGTACTCCAATGTATAGTGGCAATGTTTTATTTAGAAAATGGAAGAGTTGAAAAAATGTTATTTCTCTTGTCCACTCTTTAACTCTGAGCTTTCCAACAGAAAAAAGGAAAACATTTCTAAACAAATCTACCAATGACTCAGAATTCTTTTTCCTTTCCTTTTTTGTTCCCAGATTGAAATCAAGGAAGAGTTTTTTTTGTTTTGTTTTGTTTCGTTTTGTTTTAAAGTGAATTAATCTTGATAACCTAGTTACTAGTGTTTTAAACAGTTTTACTCAAAACACTTTGCTTTGAATTGGAGCATTCCATGGCTATCATTTGTGTTTAGATTGAACAATCCATAGACAGGTACCATGTCTGTTGGAATCACCTTTGCATCCTTAGTGCCCTTTTCAGTACCTGGTATAGAGTCAGCATAATATGAATATGTGTTGACTCAATCAATGGTAGTTCCACTTAAGGCATCAGAACCATTTGGGAGTAGCCAGGCACAGTGGCTCACACCTGTAATCCTAGCACATTGGGAGGCTGAGGCAGGAGGATCACTTGAGGTCAGGAGTTTAAGATCAGCCTGGCCAACATGGTGAAACCCTGCCTGTACTAAAATACAAAAATTAGCCAGGCATGGTGACTGGCGCCTGTAATACCAGCTACTGGGGAGGCTGAGGTAGGAGAATCACTTGAATCTGGGAAGCAGAGGATGCAGTGAGCCGATATCATACCATTGCACTCTGGTCTGAGGTAACACAGTGAGACTCCGTCTCCAAAAAAAAAAAAAAAAAGAACCATATGGGAGTGGCACTGTGGGCTCTGAAATCCGACAGAAACATAAGTCTCCTCTCCATCTCTTAGCAGTCATGTAAATTTGTGCTTACTTTCTTCAAACTTCATTTTCCTAATCTTTAAAATTGATGTAATAGTATTCATCTCACAGACTATATGGGAATCTAATGAAATAATGTACTTAGCAGAGTAAGTACTAGATAAATATCAGCTATTGCACTGAAATAGTATTACTATAATCTGAAATTTAGACTCCCTATATAAATAGTTGATCATCAGAAGATAGTTCTCAGAGTTACATAGAAGAAATTTTTATAAGAATTACCAAAGTACAATCCATAGCAAATTAATGGTAAGTAAAAGGATAGCCTAAAACCAGGATTTTTACCATATTGTCTGATTATCAAAAAGACATAATAAGATTCAATAACAAGAAAAGAACCAATTTCTAAGCAGAGGAGTTTATTGAAGGACAGATTAAAATTTGACCAATACAGAAATAAACGTCAGTTTTAGTCATCATTCTGTGTACAATTGTTTAACTGGACTAGTAACATTTTCTCGGTGGAAATTTACCTCATGCTTTTAATGACAATTTCTTTCTCTCTCTCCCTTTTTTTTTTTTTTTTTTCTTTGAGACTGGGTTCCCCACTTGTTGCCCAGGCCAGAGTGCAATGGCCCAATCTCAGCTAATTGCAACCTCCCCTTCCCGAGTTCAAGCGATTCTCCAGCCTCAGCCTCCTGAATAGCTGGGATTACAGGTGTGGGCAACCACGGCTGACTAATTTTTGTATTTTTAGTAGAGAGGGGGTTTTACCACATTGGCCAGGCTGGACTCAAACTCCAGACCTCAGGTGATCCACCTGCCTTGGCCTCCCAAAGTACAGGTATTACAGGTGTGAGCCACCATGCCTGGCCTTCTTTTCTTTCTCTCTCTCTCTTTTTTTTTTTTTTTTTTTTTTTTAAGATGGGAGCTCACCCTGTCACCCAGGCTGGAGTGCAGTGGTACAATCATGGTTTACTACAGCCTTGACTTCCTGGGCTTCAGTGATCCTCCCACTTTGGTCTCTTGAAGTGCACAGATTATAGAAACATGATCCATTGTGCCTGGCTAACAATTTCTTAAATAAATCTAAAGAGAACTTGCACATGATATTTGAATTTAGTACTTGGATATTAACCATACTTTAATGTATAAGTGCATAACTGAAGTTAAATTTTGACAATGGCAAAAAAAAATCAAAGATTAAAACTATATTGAACTAATGAAACAGAGTAACTAGAAGAAAAGAAAAAACACCAACCAATCAACAAACAAACAAAAACATTACCTGGAAAGCTACTGCAGACCATAGAAGCTGTTATTGATATTGTGGAATAATCAGATATAATGTTAGGCATTCTTCATAAAATTTCTGGCTATTTTTATTTATTTATATTTTTTAAACTTACGATTTTAAAAAATAATTTCAACTTTAATTTTAAATTCAGGGTGTACATGTGCAGGTTTCTTACCTGAGTATATTGTGTGATGCTGAGTTTTGAGGTATGATTGATCCTGTCATCACAGTACTGAGCATACTACTTAATAGTTTTTCAGCCCTTGTCCCCCTCACTCTCTCCCTGCTCTAGTAATCCACAGTTTCTGTTGTTGCCATCTTTATGTCCATGAGTACCCAATATTTATCTCCCACTTATAAACGAGAACACGTGGTACTTGGTTTTCTGTTCCTGTGTTAATTTGTTTAGGATAAGGCCCTCTAGCTGCATCCATGTTGCTGCAAAGGATTTGATTTCATTCTTTTTTATGGATGTGTCGTATTCTACAGTGTGTATATATCACATTTTATTTATCCAATCCACCATTGGTGGGCACCAAGGTTGATTCCATGTCTTTGCTATTGTGAATAGTACTGCATTTAATGTGTGAATGCATCTTTTGGGTAGAAAAATTTATTTTCTTTTGGATATATACCCAGTAATGGGATTGCTGGCTCAAATGCTAGATCTGGTTTGAGTTATTTGAAAAATCTCCAAACTGTTTTCCACAGTGGCTAAACTAATTTACATTCCCTCCAACAGTGTATAAGTGTTCTCTTTACTTCACAATCTCACCAGTATCTATTTTTTTGACTTTTCAGTAATAGCCATTCTGACTGGTGTGATATGGTATTTCATTGTGGTTTTGATTTGCATTTCTCTGATAATGTTGAGCATTTTTTCAAATGTTTGTTGGCTGCTTGTATGTCTTTTGAGAAGTGTCTGTTCATGTTTTTTGTCCATTTTTAAATGGAGTTATTTGTTTTTTGCTTGTGCAATTGTTTAAGTTCCTTACTGATTCTGGATATTAGACTTTTGTAGGATTTGTATTTGCTAATATCTTATTCCATTCTGTAAGTTGTCTGTTTACTCTGTTGACAGTTTCTTTTGCTGTGCAGAAGCTCTTTAGTTTAATTAGATCCCACTTGTCAATTTTGTTGTTGTTGATGTCATTGCTTTTGAGGACTTAGTCATAAATTCTTTCCCAAGGCCAGTGTCCAGAATGGTGTTTCCTAGGTTTTCTTCTAGGATTCTTATAGTTTGAGGTCTTACATTGAAATCTTCAATCCATCCAGTTAATTTGTATATCTAGTGAAAAATAGGGGTCTAGTTTCATTCTTCTGCATATGGGTAGCCAGCTATCCCAGCACCATTTATTGATCAGGGCCTCTTTTCCAAATTGCTGTTTTTGTTGACTTTCTTGAAGATCACATGGCTGCAGGTGTGCAGCATTATTTCTGAGTGCTCTATTCAGTTCCATTGGTCTCCATGTCTGTTTTTGTACCAGTACTTGCTGTTTTGGTTACTATGGCTTTATAGTATACTTTGGTAATGTACTGTATCTGGCTTTGTTCTTTTTGTTTAGGACTGCTTTGGCTATTTGGGCTCTTTTTTGGTTCCATATGAATTTTAGAATAGTTTTTTCTCGTTCCATGAAAAATGAAATTGATAGCTTGATAGGAATAGCACTGAATCTGTAGATTGCTTTGGGCAATATATCTTGGCATTTTTTAATGGACATTACAAATATGTCCCTTTGGGTCTCCTAGATCTGTCTTATATAGACTTATCTAACCCAAAAGCTATATTTATACTTCTCATCTGCTTAGTATAAAGATTTTCATTTAGACACATATTAATGTCATAATTTATTAAAGTTGAAATTTTAAGAAATGAATAAATTTTCTGTATCTTATATCAAACAATTGTTGAATATATTTTAATCATTATTCAATATTCTCCATAAAAGCATAATTTCCTCTCAGATACTATTACCCAGAAAATACTTTATTCTCCTAATGAACTAATACGTTCCCTTTTATCAAAAAATATACTATATAACCCATCATACCCAAAAGCAGTAAGATAAAGGAAAAGTATATTGATTTTATAGTGAGACTCATTTTCTATTTTATAGCAATGTGACCTCCCTGAATCTCAGTTCCCTCAAAATTTAACTGGGTAAACTCCATTAGGTTTCAAGGTCTGTGAATAATCCTCTGTGGCTCCTGGCTCCACCCTCTGGGCCTGAGGTTCTGAAAGGGACAAAGAGAGGATGGATATAAAATTAAAGAAGGCTGTTGAAGTCCCCAAATTTTACAGGTAGAAAATAGGTCGATATGACCACATGGTAATGTAAATTGCTTCAGCCACTGTGGAAAGCAATTTGGCGATTTTTCACAGAACTGTAAACAGACCTATCACTTGACTTAGCAGTTCCATTACTGGGTATATATCCAAAAGAAAATAAATTGTTCTGCCAAAAAGACTCCTGCACCCAGATGTTCATTACAGCACTATTCACTCAAAGACATGGAATCAACCTAAGTGCCTATCAGCAATGGATTGGATAAAGAAAATGTGGTACATATACACCAGAGAAGAAAAAGAAAGAATGACTCAAAGACTGGTGTCTTAGGTCCAGAATGCACACAACAGATACTTAACAAAAAAATAGAAGAATAATAAGCACATGAAAGATGTTCCATATTACTTGTCACTAGGGAAATGCAAATTAAAACCACAGTGCTATACGTCTAGATAACCACCAAAAGGTTATAAACAAAAAGTCATATAACAAGTGTTGATAAAAATACTAAGAAATTTGAACTCTCATATACTGTTTGTGTGAACATAAAATGAAACTTTGAAAACAGTTTATAAGTTTCTAATACATTTAAACCTACATTTACCATACAACCACAGTTCCACTCCTAGATATTTACCCAAGAGATACGAAAACCTATGCTCCCCCTGAGACATTTGTACTCAATAATATCCAAAGTAGTTGTATTCATAATGGCCAAAAACTGGACAATTATGTAATGGCCAAAAAAAGTCTATCAACTGAAATGTAAAAACAAAGTTGGTATATCCACTAAAAATATTACTCAGCAACATAAAAGAATGAAATACTAATGAAACAACATGGGTGAATCTCTAAATTATTAAATAAGAAGTCATACATAAAGAAATATGTGCTCTAGGGATCCATTTTATGAATTCTAGAAAAGATAAACCTATTATAAGACACAGAAATCAGTGTTTGTCAGAGGAAAGGGGTTGAGGCCAGGAAATGAAAAGCAAAGGACTTTTTGGAGTCAGAGAAATGTTTTATAATTCAGGCATGTCCAATCTTTTGGTTTCCCTGGGCCACATCGGAAGAAGAAAAATTGTCTTGGGCCACACATAAAATACATAACACTAATGATAGTTGATGAACTAAAAAAAAAA
>NW_016807158.1:3731905-3737260 GCF_001698545.2 Rhinopithecus bieti | reverse complement strand
AAAAAAAAAAAAAAAAAAAAGACTCTGAATGGCATCTTTTTCTAAGTGCATAAACAGCTGGCTCTTAGATGGATGTTTGGCTGAAATATTTTACCATCCTGGACACCAAGTTTACTTTAAATGATTCAAGGAATTTGCAGAACGTGGAGATAGCATCTGTTACCAAGGTATGTGGAACACATCTACTCCAATTGCCCTTCCAATAAGGGAATCATGCATGTTTTTTAGATCAACAGAAAAACACAATTTTGAAAACTGGATGACATGATCTTTGGCATGAGAATAATTGATTAGACCAATGAACTAATTGTTGACTTATAGTTGTTGTCTGAAAAGCTGAGTTAGTGACTTAGCAAATAGAGTTTCTGAATATCAGAAATAAAGTAGGAAATACTTTTAAAGTCAAATTTAGTTGAAAATTTTACTTTTGACATTTTAACACTATACAATTTTATTCTAGTAATCTAGGATAAATGTGATTTGGGACTAAGTACATACAGTATAATGGATATTGTGCATCCCACTACTAATTTATTTATTTAATTTTCTTCAAGTCTCACATGGAGATTTAATGAAATTTAAACTCATGTTGCAATTTACTTCACACAATTCTTGCCTTTTGTTTTTTTTTTTTTTTTTTTTTTTTTTTTCCAGAACTTTCCTCCTTAGAATAGCAGTGCAGGGGCTTCCATTCCTGCCTATTCTACCCCCATCGATTCCTGAATGTGTTTTGCTTCCTCAAACATGGCTCTCAGCTTTCCATTCAACAACTATACCTGACAAATATTCAAGTGCTTTAACCAAGTTTGGAGTTGAGAGAAAACTGAGTTATGTAAAAGCAAGACTTGAGATAGAGGACATGAGAATCGCTCATGGCAATAACAGAGGGAAAAGAGAAGAAAACAGGAGAGATGAAGGAGATTATGGAGAAATAATTTGAGAGGATCTAGATGAGCCTGGGAATGTTACAATCAAACTTGCAGTTTAGAAAGATCATTTTGGCAGCTATGTGAAGAAAGGTTTGAATTAAGAAAAACTAAAAGGAAGAAAAAGAGGACTTTATAGTAATGATTTATGATATTTGACAATAGCAATAAGGAAAACCAAAAAAATTCAGAGGCATTTGTGAGTCAATAGTTCTTGTCATTATTTAGAATAGTGATTATATTATTATAATAGTATATATAGACAAAATTTCCTGGCTATTAGAAGAAAAACTTAATGACATTGTTATTTTCTTTGCCCACATAATTCCCAAAGGATTCGAGAATTGATTTCTAAAAAAAAAAAAAGGAAAAAAATGGAAAGAAATTCAGAAAAATGTGCTTAAATTTGTGCATATGTTAAATTTGTGTGTATGAGAATCCAAACTTCAATCTTAATTACTAAAAATCATTTTTTAAACCATCCGTTTCTTGACAAGGAAATTAGACACGATTTATGTACATTTTCTTCAGTTGGGTCTAATATGCTGTTAAACCTATCAACTGTTTTTTTGGAGACTTTTTGCTCTGTGATCTAGGCTGGAATGCAGTGGTATGATCACAGCTCACTGCAGCCTCAACTTCATGGGCTCAAGTAATCCTCCCATCCCAGCCTCCTCAGTAGCTGGGACTACAGGTGTGCACCACCATACCCAGCTAATTTTTTTTATTTTTTGTCGAAACTGGGTCTCACTCTCTTGCCCAGGCTGGTCCCTGATTTCTTAATTTCAGTCATTTTATACTTTTTTTAAGTCTAGAATTTCCATTTGGTTCTTTTTTAATGGTATCAAATTCTTTGCCAAAAAGCTCAATATTGACTTTAATTACTTGAACCAAAAATTATTTTACAAATTCATTTATTGTATTTCTAATATTTGCACCAACTGAATCATTGACTAATCTGCTTCTGCTCACTATTTTTTTTTCAATTATCTTTTGATCCAATTATTTTATCTTTTCTTTAGACATGCTATTTATTTTTGACTGAGAATAAGGAATTGTATTCCACACATGGAAACCAAGTAAAAGCAGGGAAAGAAGAAATATTTTAAACACGTAAAAGGAAAACATACAGCAAATTCAGATTTATCTTATTACACTTAGTCACTATTTTACAACATTTCCCACACAGGTCAAGGTTTTAGATGGCTTCCATGAGTTCACAGGCTCACTAGAAAGCCCACAAAGACTTCTGAAACTCAGGGCCAGCGGGAAGATAAGGTGAGTAGAGACCAAGAAGAGACTCCCTCACAGGTGAAAAGTATTGGACAGTTTCAGTCCAGGATCAAAGAAGCTGCAAGTTTGTTATTAGAGAGGGCCATCAAAAAGTTCAAGTCTAAAAGTAGACTACTGTTATCACTAGGAAAAATTAGGAAGCGTTTGTAGGTAGAGGTTAAAGAGGTTGAAAAATTGCTGATGGCAAGGGCAACTAGAAAGTTCAAGTACCAATAGCTTCACAAATTACCCCCATGGAGTTAAGTTCAGCAATCAAGGAACAGAATCAGGAATTACAAGGAACTATCCCTTTCATATGTGTATTTCAATTCTGATCATTTATCATGTGCTAAATGAGTCATCAGTATTTCTTACCTTGACCATAGCAATCGCATTTTAACTTACTGGTCTCTGTGCTTCCACTTTTGTCCTGCTGCAGTTTATTGTTCATAAAGCAGAAAGGTCCTTTAAAATGTAGGAATGATCATGTCATATCCTGGCTCAAAACCATTCAATGACTTCCCATAACAATCATAATAAAACGTACACTCTTCATCATAGCCTGCAAGGATCCTACAGAACCTGGCCCTTGCCTACCTCACCCATTCCGCATGTCATCCAACCTTCTCTAGCCACATTGGCCTCCTCAGTTCATGCTGGTTTATTGTTTTATTTTTCTTCATAATACTTGTGTGTTAGGCCATTCTTGCAATGCTATAAGGAATTACCTGAGACTGGGTAATTTACAAGAAAAGAGGTTTACTTGGCTCATGGTTCTGGAGACTGTACAGAAGTATAGTGGTATCCACTTCTGGGGATCCCTCAGGAAGCTTCTAATCATGGCAGAAGGTGAAGCTGGCATGTAAAATGCAAAAGCAGGAGCAAGAAAGAGAGAGAGAGAGAGAGAGAGAGAGTTGAGGGGAGGTGCCACACACCTATCTCTTGAGAACTCACTCACTATCCTGAAAACAGCACCAAGACATGAGGGATCCACCCACATAATCTAAACATCTCCCACCAGGCCGAGCCTCCAGCATTAGGTATTATATTTTCAACATCAATTTGGGTGGGGACACATATCTAAACTAGATCAACTTATGTCCACCAGAACTTGTGTAATAGATTTATTTGTTTCTTTTTCTTCTACTAAGATCTCTAAGAGCAGGGAATTTGTTGAGTCTGTTGCTCTCTTCAGGAAAGTAAAAGATTGACTGGAAAAAAGGAAGTGCTCAGCACATCTGTGTAAAATTAATTACTGCATTAGAAGATGAGAGGTACATGAATACAAGGAGGGAGAGCCGAAGGATGCTGGTCAGATACTAAACACCTTCATATCAGTTAAGTTCAGAGAACTGGAGGGAAATTGAAGTGAAAGAGCGTCCAGTAGCTGTTACTGAGCTGGGGAATCAGGATTTCATTCCAATTCTCTGCTAGGGGATAAACCCGAGACTACAGATACACTTCCTTTATTGGCCTTAGTTCCTAAGGACTAGAGGCAGGCTTGGGTCTCCAGGTTGTCAGGGTGAGCTTGGGGTTATGGTAGGGGAAAATATCAATAAATTTAGCTGCAAGTTCTACTGAAGACAGAAGCAGATGAGAAAGAACTGTTAGGAGAAGCCTAATAGATGTGAAAGAAGCCAATTCTTGCTGATTTTCCCAGCATTCTCCCCTCTCATAAGAATCCTAGAGGTTTATTCATGACAAAGAACTTTATTCATGACAAAGAGGCACTTCCAATAGTTTGTTCACGCCCAGGAAATTAAAATAGGCTCAAGAGAGAATAGACATATTATGTTCTGGAAATGGTTGTGCTACACAATGAGTAGTTGAAACCACAGGCTGGGGCTGCATGGTGAATCCAATCAGTTGAGCAGGAACTGGTCTCTTTCTTCACAGTAACAGGAGAAATGGTTGAAAAAATGTATTACTACTCAAAACACACACATAATTAATATTTCAGCCTAGTTTTACCTCCAGGTTTTTTTTTGCTATTCTCAAGGAGTAAGAGTGGTTACTTCTTATAAAAGGGTTATGATTTCTGTCTTTAAAAAAGTAATACACAGTGTGTGACCATTGGAAATGATCTAGCATTAGGAGCCACTCATATGCAAAGCCAACTTTTAAAAAAAGGGTTAGAAACCTGCTTACAATCTTTTCTGACTTCAAACTGCATCATAAAACTAGTCAAGCTTAACTCAGTGACGTGCGTGCCCATTTATAAAGGCAGTGAAGTTTAGGATCATTTTTCTTTACCCTATCAAAATCATGATTTATAATCTGACTCTTTGTTCAAAATGTTAACAGTAAAAATATACTTTACTCATTGCTTTTTATATTATTTCTATAGAGCTCAGGATATGAGAAATACAGTGTCCCGTGATAACAAGCAAGTTGTCCACCATAAATAACAAAAATTAAAACATAAATACAGGTGACTTTTAAGAACAAAGTCTGAAAGGAGGGAGAAAGGGAGGGAAGGAAGCAGGGGAAACAGGTATAAATATTATGGGCTAAATAAATAAATACTATGGGCTCTGTTCTTTTTCCTTTCTATGAACATTTTTCAGAAGTCTAAGCTTATTGGAAATTTCTCACAGTTTAGAAGCAAGGGTACAGAAGAAAGATATGAGGAAATGGCAAGAAAAGTAAAACTAGGAAACACTGGAGTATCTAATGAAGAGTGGGGGAGAATATAGAGATGGTGTTTTACTTTCCTCCAATCTCCCCAATATTACCTCAGAATTCTTTTCAAAGGCTAATGCTTGGTTTTGTTTCACTTGTCTATTTTTGCTGCTTTTCTGTATTTTATTTATCTTTTCTATTTTTATTATATAATTTATTATTGTTGTTGTTTATGTTATTTATTTCTTTTGTTATGTTCTTTTTCCAGCTTCTTATGTTGAATTCTTGGTTTGTTCTTTCCTTTACTTGTTTAGACAAAAATATACTTATAAATTTATTTGAAAATTTATAAAACAGTACACTTCCCTCTAAGTAGTACTTTAGCTTTGTCTTTCAAATTTTGACAAGTAGTGCCTTAAGTATTACAAATAGTGTAAATTAAATTAAATAATTTAAATAAATTATAATATTTGTTGATCCCCTTCATTATTTTAAGCACAGTGGTTATTTAAAATTATGCTATTTAGTTTTCAAA
>NW_016807158.1:3726894-3730010 GCF_001698545.2 Rhinopithecus bieti | reverse complement strand
TTTAGACAAAAATATACTTATAAATTTATTTGAAAATTTATAAAACAGTACACTTCCCTCTAAGTAGTACTTTAGCTTTGTCTTTCAAATTTTGACAAGTAGTGCCTTAAGTATTACAAATAGTGTAAATTAAATTAAATAATTTAAATAAATTATAATATTTGTTGATCCCCTTCATTATTTTAAGCACAGTGGTTATTTAAAATTATGCTATTTAGTTTTCAAATGGATTGAATGTTTGGCTACTTTTTTTGTTGTTGCTGTTGTTTTTGAGATGGAGTCTCACTGTGTCACCCAGGCTTGAGTGCAGTGGCACAATCTCAGCTCACTGCAACCTCCAACTCCCAGGTTCAAGCGATTCTCCTGCGTCACCCTCCCAAGTAGCTGGGACTACAGGCACCCACCACCACACCCGACTAATTTTTGTATTTTTAGTAGAGACGGGGTTTCACAATCTTAGCCAAGCTTGTCTTGAACTCCTGACCTGGTGATCCGCCCATTACATTCAGACTTCCGAAGTGCTGGGATTACAGGCATGAGCCACCGTGCCCGCCCAACATCTTGGTTTTTAATTTATAATTTTACTACACTAAATTAAAGAATATAAAGTTAAAATTTTTATTCTATGGAATGAATTGAAATTTTCATTATAATACTTTTCTCCTCTTCCTCTCTTTCTAGGGTTTTTTAAAATGAGATGAAACTCAAATAGCATACAATTAAGCATTTTAAAATGTATAATTCAGTGACATTTCGCCCATTCACAATGTTGTGCAAGACCATGGCTCTCCAGTTTCAAAACCTTTCTTCATCCCAAAGCAATACTCTGTATCCATTAAAAACTCCCCCTCAACTCTCCTCTCACCCTCTGGCAACTACTAATCTGCTTGCTGTCTCTATGAATTTACCTGTCCTGGATATTTCATATGAAAGGAATGGTTTCATGCATGGCTTCTTTTCCTTAGCATGTTTTTGTGGTTCATCCAAATTTTAGCAGCCATCAGTGCTTCATTACGTTCTATGAATGAATAATATTCTATAGCATATATGGACCACAATTTATCCATTCATCTCTCAGTGGAGTTCTTAATCATTTTTCTACCTTTTGGCGATTATGAATAATGTATGAAAGTTTCTGTGTGGACATATTATTTTATTCCTCCTGGGCATACACTTAAAATGAAATTGCAGGGTCATATGGTATTTACATATGTAACTTTTTGAGGCACCACCAAAGTGTTTCCCACAGTAGCTGCATCATTTTACGTCCCCACCCATGTACAAAAGTTCTGCATTCTCCACAATACCTGCCATATTTGGCTGTTTAGTTATACCCATCACAGTAGGTATGAAGTGATACCTCATTGTAGTACTGATTTGCATATCTTTAATTACCATTTATGTTGAACATCATTTCTTGTGCTCATTGCCAATTGTACATTTTCTTTGAAAAAATGTATATTCATGTCCTCTACCCATGATTTTTATTGAATTGTCCATCTTTTTCTTCTTGAGTTGTTTTCATTAGATTGGTGCAAAAGTAGTTGCAGTTTTGCCATTACTCTTAGTGGCAAAAACTGGAATAACTTTTGCACCAACCTACTATATATTCTCCATACTAATTCCTTATCAGATATATGATTTGCAAATGTTTTCTGTGATTCTGTGGGTTGTCTTTTCACTTTCTTGATGAGGTCCTTTGGTGCACATTTTTAATTTTTATGAGGTCAAATCCATCTATTTATTCTTTATTGCTTGTGATTTTGGTGTCAAATCTAAAAATCTATTGCCAAATCTGAGGTCATCAAGATTTACCCTTATGTTTTCTTCTAATGATTTTATAGTCTTAACTCTTATATTTAGATTGATCCATTTTGAGTTAATTTTTATATATGCAGTAAAGGAACGGTTCAAATGTATTATTTTGCATGGTTATCCAGTTGTTCCAGCACCATTTGTTGAAGAGACTATCTTTTTTCTCATTGAAGAGCTTAGCACCTTGTCAAAAATTACTTGGCCATAGATGTTTGGGTTTATTTCAGGACTCTTAATTTTATTCTGTTTGTCTATACCTCTGTCA
Organism: Rhinopithecus bieti; assembly: GCF_001698545.2. Classification (NCBI taxonomy): domain Eukaryota; kingdom Metazoa; phylum Chordata; class Mammalia; order Primates; family Cercopithecidae; genus Rhinopithecus; species Rhinopithecus bieti. The sequence continues at coordinate 3,727,930 of NW_016807158.1, read as the reverse complement.
TTTTGCCAGTACCACACTGTTATGGTTACTGTAGCCTTGCCATTAGTTTTGACATTAGAAAGCATGAGTCCTCCAAAGTTCTTTTTCTTTCTCAATAGTGTTTGGCTATTTAGAGCCCCTCGTAATTCCATATGAATTTTAGGGTTAGCTTTTCCATTTTTGGAAAAAAGAGGGGCACTGGAATTTTAATGGGTATTACATTGTGTCTGTAGATCACTTTGAAAATAATTGCCATCTCAACATTATTAAGACTTTCAATCCATGAACATGGGGCATCTTTCCATGACATTATTTTCTAATGAACTATTTTAGTAAATATTCAGCATATGCTTAAATATATTCTGTTTATTGACCATGGGATATATATTATATACATAATAACTCAAACCTTTAATTGAACAGATTTCTAGTAATCTCCACTTTATTTTCTGTCTATTTTATTCTATCTCTTCCTGAGAAGCGTGGGTTGATATCTTCAACCTTAATTGTTAGTTTATCTCTTGACATTCTTGTCAGTTGCTTTATATAATTTGAGGCCATATTGTTGAGTGAACATATGTTCAATTGATTATATACTTTTGTTCATTATTTTTTATTTTTACTATTATATATAACACCCCTTTCTAGAAAAGTAATATAAAACAGTACATAAATGAAATCACAGTCTTTAAACACAGAGTCCAAACTGCCATTCTTTTACTTTCTTTTGAAATTAGCTTCATTTTTATGAGTACCTTGTTTTTTCTGCCTACAGTTAATCCACCTTAACTTTTCATGTATCAAGCTGTTTTCATGTATCAAGTGTAATTTTGCAGCTTCTTTAACTTCTGAATTTTTTACTTTTTTTTTTTTTTTAAAAAAAGGGGTAAGTTCTTACTCTGTGACCTAGGTTGGAGTGCAGTGCCACCATCATAGCTCACTGTAACCTCAAACCCCTGGGCGCGAGTGATCCTCCCACATGACCCTCCCAAGTACCTAAGACTAAGAGGCATGCACCACTACATCTGGCTTATTAAAAAAAAAAAAAAAAAAAAAA
>NW_016807158.1:3696370-3726115 GCF_001698545.2 Rhinopithecus bieti | reverse complement strand
GGCAGGAGAATGGCCTAAACTCGGGAGGCGGAGCTTGCAGTGAGCTGAGATCTGGCCACTGCACTCCAGCCTGGGCGACAGAGCGAGACTCCTTTTCAAAAAAAAAAAAAAAAAAAATATTGTAGAATCAGGGTCTCACTACGCTGCCAAGGTAGTCTTGAATGCCTGGCCTCAAACAATCCTCCTGCCTTGACCCTCCAAAGCACTGAGGTTACAGATGTGAGCCACTACCCCAGGCCTGAAATATCAATACTGCTGTCTCAAAATTATTGCAAGAATTAAATAAGGAATCATAGATATAAGGTTTATTATGGTAGTTATGGAGTACTACTATCTCTACTAACCTGATCTCTTCACCTGAAATACTCTTACTTACTCATCGTGTGACAATAACTCATGTTCTCAACTCATTTTCAGAATAACTCCTCACCTCGTGAATAACCGAGGAGCCTGAATAATTGACTCTATCCTTTGCAACCTATACCCTGAACATGTTTCAGTAATAATTCTGTGACTATAATTCTGTGTCTCATTCTCTTTTCAAGACTGAAAGATATGTAAGGAAAAGTCCATATCTTCCATATTTATGGCAATTAGCCTCATTTTTATGAGTAACTTGTTTTTTTCTGCCTACAGTTAATCTACCTTTACTTTTCATATATCAAGTTGCTTTTCATATATCAAGTGTGATCTTGGCAGCTTCTTTAACTTCTGAATTTCTTTCCTTTTTTTTCAAGATATATACATACATATGTATCAAATATATATATTCGATATATATATCTATATATCTATATATATATATCCTAATACGATATCTAGCAATTTTAACCGGCATGCTTTCTGTAGAATTAATAAATAAATGATATGATTGGTCTACAATAGCACTGTCCATAAAATTTCTGCAATAATGAATGTATTTTATATCCATGCTGCCCAATATTGTAGCAAATAGCCACATTTGGCTATTAACCCCTTGATATGTGGTTAGTGTGAGTGAAGAACTGAATATTAATATGTTTCATTTTTGATTAATTTTAATTTTAACCACCACATCTGTCCTAAGATTACTATTTCATATAATATATGTCTTCCATACTTATGTTGTAAGTCACGTAGTTCAGTAAACTCTCCATTAGCTTCGCATCTCATTCAGAGTAAAAGCCAAAGTACTCATATTGACGTCAAAGGACCTACACATTAGGGTTCTGTCATCTACAATTCCTCTCTGACCTCTCCCTTGCCTCTCCACCACAGCCGCAATGGCTTCCTTGCTGTCACACTCTCACCTCCACACCTCCAGATCTCTCCTCAGTCCTTCCCTTGCTCAAAAATTCTTCCTTTAGGTATCTCCAGGGTTCCCTCCCTCAATTTCTTCAGGTCTTTACTTAAGTGATAGCTTCTGAATAAAGTCTTGAGATCACATCATCAAAAAATTTTACCTGCTTCCTTATAATCTACCCCTCTTCCCTGTTCATTTTTCTCCATAGAAACTGTCTGGTAAACTCTAATTATTTACCTTGTTTATTGTCTATGACCACCCACTAGAATTCTGCTCAGAAGAGTGGGGACCATTTTTTTCTGTTTATTCATTACTATATCCCCAACTGCTAGAATAATGCTTTACGTAGTTAGCGTTCAGCTAATATTTGTTGAATGAATGAACAGGCATACTGACAAATTTATGAACAATTTAAAAAATCAGACAGAGAGTTGTACCTTAACAGTGCTTGCTCCTTGAATCTATTCCAAATTTTATGTCAAAATTCAATGAGTTGACCTTATACGAATTTCAGAATCCCAGCATTACAAGAAACCCTGCAAAATGGCATGAACAAATTAAAACGATAGGGAGGCTGATTTCTATCACCCTAACCTATTATATTTCAAGACCTTACCCCTTCAGAAAATTTTCTATAGCCATCTGGAAATGTAACAGAAGAACTGAAATAAATTTTGGTTTTGTAGATACTTCTTACAAGCGAATAATGATTTCAGATTTATGTTCTCTTCAAATTTACAGTTGCTACTTACGTATCTTTAAATGTGTTATGATTGTGCTATTGTAGATACATTTTGAGTTTCATGGCACACTGTGTTCAGTTTTTGGGTTTTATTTGTTTGTTTTGCTTTCATTTATTTCTGTGTTCCATTTTCAGGATATAAAGTTTTATACTACAGCTGGGATAGTACTTTCTACTTCATCTCATTCTTCCTTCTGAAACCAACTCCAAATTTAAGCTCATCAAACATGCAAAAGGCATTAAGAACAGCAGATATATCCGCTTCCCCTACTATTATTCTTATCCGAGTGTTTAGGAAAAGCTCAAATACCCAGCTGGTTCAAAAGCTGTGTTAATCACTGTTTTGACTGATTCAGGCCTGAGCAAGTATGGCTTCTGTTATTGTCCTGGAATGCTGACACCCAGGTTCATTAAAACAGTACACCTGTGTTGGAGAGTGTATAGACCCCTTCAAGTATATGCATAGCAGAAAAGAAAAAACAAACCAGATGTCCCAAACATTATCCAAATTTTAGACATTCAACTAAAATCAGTAGATAATAGAACTATAAAAAGAAATCTCTGAGAGTAATTGTGATTATGTATCCTATCCATTACCTATAGTCTGGGAATATGTTTTGCAAAGTAATTATTTTCAGTCCCAAAACGGACCTATGGAAAAGTTAAGAAGTGGCTAAATCCCAAGGATGTGTGTGATGGTTAATACTGTCAACCTGATTGGATTGAAGGATACAAAGTATTGATCCTGGGTGTGTCTGTGAGGGTGTTGCCAAAGGAGATTAACATTTGAGTCAGTGAACTGGGAGAGGCAGACCCAGCTACTTGCTGGCAGACTGATTACATTGGACCTCTTCTATCATGGAAAGGGCAGCGGTTTGTCCTCACCAGAATAGACACTTACTCCAGATATGGGTTTGCCTATCCTGCATGCAATGCTTCTGCCAAAGCTACTATCCTCGGACTCATGGAATGCCTTATTCACCATCATGATGTTCCACATAGTGGTGCCTCTAACCAAGGCACTCACTTTATGGCTAAAGAAGTGCGGCAGTGGGGTGATGCTCAGGAAATTCACTGGTATTACCATGTTCCCCATCATCCTGAAGCAAGTGGAATGACCTTTTGAAGCCACAATTACAATGCTAACTAGGTGACAATACCTTCCAGGGCTGGGGCAAAGTTCTCCAGAAGGCTGTGTATGCCCCAAATCAGCACTCAGTACCAATATATGGTACTGTTTCTCCCATAGCCAGAACTTAGGGGTCCAGGAATCAAGAGGCAGAAGTAGAAATGACATCACTCACCATCACCACTAGTGACCCACCAGCAAAATGTTTGCTTCCTGTTCCCACAACATTATGTTCTGCTGACCTAGAGGACTTAGTTCCAGAAGAAGGAATGCTGTCACCAGGAGATGCAACAATGATTCCATTAAACTGGAAGTTGAGATTGCCACCTGGCCACTTTGGGCTCCTCCTACCTCTAAGTCAACAGGCTAAGAAGGGAGTTACAGGGTTGGCTGGAGTTACAGTTGGCTTGACCCAGACTATCAAGATGAAATTACTCTACTGCTTCACAGTGAAGGTAAGGAAGAGTATATGTGGAATACAGAAGATCCCTTCAGGCGTCTTTTAGTATTACCATGCCCTGTGATTAAGGTCAATAGGAAACTACAACAACCCAATCCAGGCAAGACTACAAATGACCTAGACCTTTAAGGAATGAAGATTTTGGTCACTCCACTAGGTAAAAAACCATGACCTGCTGAGGTGTTGCTGAAAGCAAAGGGAATACAGAATGGGTAGAGAAGTACATTTGTTTGCAGAACATGGATCATCTTTTTGTTTTGTTTTGTTTTTCTTTTTTGAGACAGAGTCTCACTCTATTGCCAGGCTGGAATGCAGCCGAGTTGAGATCTCGGCTCAACCTCTGCTCCTGGGTTCAAGCGATTCTCCTGCCTCAGCCTCCTGAGTAGCTGGGAATACAGGCATGTGCCACCACACCCAGTTAATTTTTGTATTTTTAGTAGAGACGGGGTTTCACCATGTTAGGCAGGGTAGTCTCAATCTCCTAACCTCATGATCCGACTGCCTCGGCCTCCCAAAGTGCTGGGATTACAGGCATGAGCCACCACACCTGGCCAGAACACGTATCTTCTAAAGCTGAATTCGACTGTATGTAATTTTAAAACCATTTAATGGCTGGTAGTTTTGGTAAAGCAGTGTGGAGAGAAGAGGAAGAAAAGGTATCCAAATAGCAATGAAAAGGAGAAAGAATGAGTAGAGAAACTGTTAGGAAAGGGAGTGAGGGAGACAGAAGAAACAAAGATAGATAAGGGGGACAATTGTGGAAATACCATTTAACTGGAGGAGAAAAAGAGAGAAAGAGAGATAAGAGAAATCTCTATTGAAAAAGCTCAATCAATGAAGAAAGTAAATATACCATCTCTGTTCTAAGCAAATTCACTTGGACACCCAGGACTGTATATATTGGATTCTAATGAATTTTAACAATGAAAATAATTTTACCTTTTTTTCTTTCTTTCCTTCCTTCCTTCCTTCCTTCCTTCCTTCCTTTCTTTCTTTCTTTCTTTCTTTCTTTCTTTCTTTCTTTCTTTCTTTCTTTCTTTCATTTTTTATTTTTATTTATTTATTTATTTTTTGAGACAGGGCCTCACTCTGTCACCCAGGCTGGAGTTCAGTGTCATAATCATGGCTCACTGCAGCCTTGACTTCCTAGGCTAAAGCAATCCTCCCATTTCAACCTCCAGAATAGCTGGGACTAAAGGCACAGGCCACTGTTCTGGCGAATTTTTGTATTTTTTGTAGAGAAAGTGTCCGACTATGTTGCCCAAGTTGGTGTGGACTCCTGGGCTCAGGCTATCCTCCCACCTTGGGCTCCCAAAGTGCTAAGATTACAGGTGTGAGGCATCCTGCCCAGCCACTTTGTTCTCTCTTTCTTTTTTCTTTACATATTCTTCCTTTACTCTTTCCATAGGAATGGTTATATTTTAACATTTTATGATATCTATGGGAAGCCACTTCAGCTAGTCTGAGCTGTTCACAGAGTTCTCCTACTGCCATTGCCGAATTGTTTACTATGGCTCCCAGCTGCCCTTAGACCAAATGGCTGATTTCATGAGAGTAGGGATGGTGGTTTATTCACCACTATACAGCAGCTAACCTAATTCCTGCCACATTGCAAACATCTCAAAATATTAATAAACACAATTCAATAATTAATCAGATGTCTTCACCAAATTTTCTAGCCTCCTAGCTAAACTTCCAAATATGGAAAACAAAGGAAATAACAGCACAACTCCATTTAGAACAGAACAAAGGGAAGGGAGGAGATGAAGATGATGTAAGATGTGATACCTTCTATTTTGCACTATATTTAAGATTATTTTTATTTTACCTCACAATTTGCCACAAGAAAGCTAGAAGGTTTTGTTTATCCTTTCTACATATTTCAGCTTGGAAATGTTATTTTTAGCTATATATTTATTTTAACAAAATCACACCACGGCAAAATGACTTGGGCACCCTGTAAAATTTATAATGAAGGGATCTTATGTGTCAATCAATGGTGTACAGACATGTTGCTCAGAATACTACTCCCTTATTTTTCTACATAATGATCACATTTGGGAGAACTGGCCTTTTTCCAGGTCCAACGCGCTTTGCTGTTGGGATCTTACATCCCACTTGATGAAGTCTTCTTGGCAACGTTTCCTACAGCAAAACCATGACGTAGAGAGTAAGGGCTCCTTGACTTTTGTCCTCCATTTCTGCTCCTTGCTGTCAGCCCCCCAAGCCCTTATGCTATTCCAGAGGGCATTGCTCTTGGGTGGTTACTCCCTCTTCTGCCATTCCTGATAGACTGTATTCCCAGTCTGCTTCCCATGTAAGTGCACGTGCGTGCACGCACACACACACACGCATACACACATACACACATACAGTGGCACCCCTTCCAGCGTGATATTCTGAGGTTAATCTTAAAGTCTAACTCTTCACCAGAGTTAATTTATACTTAAAAAAAACCAAAGCATCTATGCAGATGGTTAAAAATCAAGTAATTTAGGGGAACTTATAATGAAAATCATCGGTTGCCTGCTTGAATTCCAGTTTCTCATTTTAGAAGCAGAAGGAAATTTTATGGCTTTTGGCTGCTTATACTCTTATTTCTTTATCTTTTAAAAAATCATTTCTACACATAATTTACTTCATGCTTTTACCTCTAAGAATTTATCTTACACTTCTCACCTCTCTCTTTCCTCCTCCAATATATTTCTATCATATCCTTACTTCCCCTGTAATTCAAATTACATTCATCATAGAAGTGGAAGGCTCAAATATTCTACAGCTATTATCATTATTATACAGCCATGAAAACTCATATTTGTGAAGACAAGTTAATAACATGGTAAAATATTGACCACTTAAAATACCACTTAAAAATGCATATTTATCAATATGGTGTGATTCAAATTCTATAAAATATATAGATTTTATGCAATAAAATTATAGAAAAGAAATACATAATAGAGTTGTAAAGTTCAATTCAGTAGAATAAGATTATAGATCATTTTAACTTTCCTGTTTATATTTTTCTACATATTTCTAAAACAAATACATGTCACTTATAATTTTAAAAATTAAGGGAGAAAATAACCCTTTGATAAGTACAAGGAATTAATACATATAGTGAATTTTAACCCCGTGGTAAGGCTAATTTTAGGCCATGTTCCTCCCATTATATAAACTTTGGAGTGCTTATCTCACCCAAACCCTTCTTTTCCACCCAAAATATGCAAACTGATGACAGGCCGGAGATCCAAATCACTATAAAAATTCAGGACATCATCCGAACTTTTAAAAATGAAAATCCAACAGTTAATTAAGTGCATAATACATATGTATGAGTGCATTGTCTTTTGTAATAGAAGACACAGCTGTTTGGTATGGGTTTTAAATTTACAATTTAAAATTTTGTAATCCTATGCTAATGATCTAAAGAAAAAAGGAAATGGCAGACCACAACATTTTGTGTTAATATTAAATGTTCTCAATGCCAGAGGAGTCCTCACTATGTCAGTATTAATTAAAAGCATTTTCTTTTACAGTAGCATATTTTCTTATGGCTGTGTCTCCCATCTCTAAAAGCATACTAGATTTCTTTTAATGAAGAATTCTTTGTGTATTGCTGAATTTAAGAAATTGTATCTTATTCTCAATATTCAAGATTATATAATCTAATGAACGCAGCTGGAAATATTTTGCATAAAGTAAGAAGAGAGTAGGAATGGCTGAGTTATGTTTCTCTCCAGTCCCCAAGAAATTACAGCTGACCCGTCCACACCCTGTTCTGCCCACAAGAGCTTCCTCCCTCCATCTGGGCATTGACAACTGAAACAGGACTTTTCAGATCTGATTCCATCAGCCCACATCCTTCCATTTAACTGCTGGCAGTCTGTCCAACTGCCTTTGGGTCGGTCTGGTTGTTTCCTGCTCAGAGAAAGCAGACAAATGGTAAAACTTTTTGCATGTGTCTCCTTGAGACCCAAATTGACTAGCCACGTGGACCTGCCTAGGAGTTGGCATCTTTTCCTTAGAATGAGGAATTTGTGACTTGCTCCTTATTTGGCCTGCTAGCATGGTCTCCTTGGCTTTCTGCTCCACTTGCTTTTTAGCCAGAGAAGACAGGAGGAACTGCTTATCTCTCTTTTGTTTCACTACCCTATCAGCTTTAGGTCCCTGTGAAAGCTACAGACTGTCTTCCTCCCAGTCCCTAATTAGAGGTCCCCATTCTCAGGGTTTCTTCTTTTCCTCTGCTCTGATTCCTCCACCAAAGTCAGGAGTACCATCAACTAATCTGCAATTAGAGTAGAAATTAGGATCTCTACTGCCTGGGATATTGGCCCCATGTTTTTAGCTTTATGGTCTTGATCAAGGTACTTAACAGTTCTGTGCCTCAGTCTCCCTACCTATAAAACAAATAATACTAGTACCTACATCATTGTTATAGTAAGAATGAAATGAGATCATGTGTGTGTGTATATATATATATATGTGATTATATATATACACACACACCCGCACATACATATATATATGCTAAAACAATGCTTTGTACACAGTAAGTTCTATATAAATGTAGCTATTGTTAGTATTATAGAAGATACATAAGAGTTTCATACACACACACACACACACACACACACACACACACACACATATACTTTCAAAATCCCTGTCCAAATCAGACAGGGCATGGGAGGGGCATGGGAAGGCTATTTAGCAGGAAAGGTAGTCCTAGCAAGAGGGAACTACTCCCTAGCTAACTGTTCCCAAGGCACAGCAGATCATAGTGACAAGCAACTTGTTAATGAAAGCAATGATAAGATGCATTTTCTGGGTCATTCTGAGTCAAAGGAAATTAAGACCAAAGACTCTCAGGCTGGCTTAGTGCTAGAAATATTTGACTGGAGAATCGAACCAGTAGCCAAGGCTGCAGTCTCTACCTCCGGGACTTAAGCAATCCTCCTACCGCAAGCCATCACACCCAGTTAACTTTTAAATTTTTGTAGAGATTGGGTCTGGCTTTGTTGCCCAGGAAGGTCTCGAACTCTTGGGCTGAAGCAATCCTGCCACCTCAGCCACCCAAAGTGTTGGGATTATAGGCGTGAGCCAACACACTCAACCAGGACTCGTCTCCATGTATGAGGATTCCCAGGAGAAATGAGACCCAGACAAAATTTGGGGACTAATTCAGAACAAAAACTGTTAAGCAATTTGTGTTAAGCAACTCATTTGGCAAAAAGCATTTAAGACTTCAGGTCAGTTCATAAGCAAGGGTCTGACTCAAACAAGTCTCATTTGAAAAGGAATAGGTAGATTACGTGTTTTAGGTGAAGACTTGATGACTTATTAGACTTCACGCATCCCTCTGACTCAAATCTGAATCAGTATACTAGCAGGTGGTGATACAGCTACTGGAAATGGTTAGGATCTTGGCTGTATTCCAATAACAGTACTATAATTTCATGCCAACAGCGAACCTTTCTCCAAATTACACCCACACGATAATCAGCTGCAGAGGCCTTTTGTGACTATTTATAAAGGGCACCCTTTAATTCACCCTTATAATTTAGCTGGTAGTATTTGCTGGAAAAGTTTTAACAGCCATGCAGTGCAAAGCCACTTCTATTAAGTGCACTGTCTCTGTTCTAAGTGCGGAGTACACCACACAGCCATGAAATGGTGACCAATACAACTGTCACCAAATTCTGATATAAAAGTCTAATATTCCTCCCTTCTCAGCAATAGCAAACATTTTGGAGGTGCCACAAAAAGAGTCTGGATTGCGTTGGTCTGTGCCTGTCCAAAAACAAAAAGCGTAATGAAATTTGTAACCTTAAAGTCATGTTGAGAGAATCCCCATTAACCAGTCTATCTTCTTATCAAAGAGGCACAAGGAGTCCATCAGAGTTTTTCTAGAGCAACTACCGCTCACTATTGACCTGGAGATCTTGTTAAAATGCAGATTCTGAATCAGTACGTTTGGGATAGGACGTGAGATTGTGCTTTCTAACAAGCTCCTAGGTCACCCCAGTGCAGATCACACTTTGAGTAGCAACAGAATTGGTGGGAAGGATGGGAATATTTGGGGAGCACTGTGGGTCTAATGGACACATATGTCAAAATTGTGTCATTGAATCTTTTTAGTGGTTATGAAATTCTAATGGAAATTGAGATCTATTGAAATCAGTAAAGCTGATCCTTATACTGTCAGTCTTTATGGTCTCATTATTTTTACCATCATCACCATCACCATAAAAGTAGAGAAATAATATCCATAAATAGATTCAAAAAATAGGCCCATGAATAAGAAGAGGGTTTGCAATTGCACAGATGACATAAATGTGCATATTTTTGCAGTTCATCACTATATTAGTAACCAAAACTACTCTTCATTCAGATTTAAAATAAAGGAAATCAGCTGTTGGTCTTTCAGAAAGCCAATCTTTTATTCCCCAATGTTCTCATTAATAAAGTGAAAGAACTTAATTAGATGATCTATAACTTTCTAAGTGTAAAATACTGTGATTCAATAAATTTGATTTTTTAAATGTCAATAGTTTTTGAGGAACAAGTGACTTTTGATTACATGGATGAATATTTTAGCAGTGAAGTCTGAGATTTGAGTGTCCCTTTCACCCAAGTAGTGTACATTATGCCCAATATGTACCTTTTTATCCCACACCCGTCTTCCACCCTCCACCTTCTGAGTCTCCATAGTCCATTATGCCACTCTGTAATCCTTTATGTGCCCATAGCTTAGCTCCCACTTGTAAGTGAGAACGTATGATATTTGGTTTTCCATTCCTGAGTTTCTTCACTTGGAATAATGGCCTCCAGCTCCATCCAAGTTGTTACAGAAGACATTATTTCATTTTTTTAATAAGTAGCTTTCTATGGTATATGTATAACACATTTTCTTTATCTGCTCCTTGGTCAATGGGAACTTAGGTGGGTTCCATATCTTTGCAATTGTGTTGCAATAAACATTCATGTGTAAGTGTCTTTTTGATGTAATGACTTCTTTTCCTTTGAGTAGATGCCCAGTAGTGGGAAATCTGATTTTTTAAATTCATGTGTGACATCTGTCACATCTGAACGTGAATAACGCATGTTATACCACATACAACAAAGTACCTTTTCACATGCTCCAAAATTGAGATGAATAATGATATAATAATTTCTTATCATTCTTTCTAGTATATTATTCCAATCATAGTAACCAGGTTATGAAGTGAACAACCTCAAATATTTGAAGAGGAAAAAATGCTTGGTCTGAAAAGGGATTACTTGTATACTAATAGGCTTATTGGTCTGTTTTGTGATATTACTTAAAATTTTTTGTAGAAGCTCAATTTTCAAAATATATTTATTGCATATTGAAAATATTATATAGCTGAAATGAGCTTTCACTTTTTTATCATACTTTATGTTCTAGGGTACATGTGCACAACATACAGGTTTGTTACATATGTATGCATGTGCCATGTTGTTGTGCTGCACCCATTAACTCGTCATTTACATTAGGTAAATCTCCTAATGCTATCCCTCCCCCCTCTCCCCACCCCACAACAGGTCCCAGTGTGTAACTTTCACTTTTGAAAGAATTCAACACGATTTTCACGAAAGCTTCACTGTTTCAGCAGAAGTTATTCAAGATATATATAGTAAAACACCAATGAAATGACTATAGTTCCCCAAAACTCATACCAACTACAAGTACTTTTTCAGACAACTTGTCTATATTTTTTTTTTCAAATAATTTTATTTGACTTGCTAAGAACCTCTCTGGCTTGTGGGAAGCTATTTGAAAAACAGAAGATAAATCAATTATCATGAAAGATTCTACATAGTCAACTTTCAATTATTTAAATACTATCTAATGTATAGTTTCAAGGAGTCTACCGTCATTCTTTCTGCCTACCTATTTATTTGCAAACTAGGAAAAGACAAGAAGAAAAGGTGGAAACTTTGTCTAAATATAGCCGTTCTTTTATTTTTGTAATGCATGAGAGCATGTTAGGATATTAAACACAACAATTAAGTATTATTATATTTACTTGCACAAATTTTGCTTATTTTGATTTTTTCCTACTAATATTTTCACCTTGGTGAAAGATAATGTTTATAACAATAATGATGATAATGGAGAAAGATTATAAAAATGAGCATTGTAAGACATTTTAATCCTCTAAAATATCATTGTTTTATAGAAGAAAAAAATAAACTTCCAAGTGGTTTAGTAACTTGCCTATGGTCACACAGCTAATAAGTGACAAACCTGATACAAACTCTGGTTTTTCTGACTCCTAAGCCCATAGTTTTAATGTTTCATGTGCATTCCTCAAATTTCTGCCCAAAATATTTGAAAGGCTTCTTACAACATAGAATAAAAGTGAAAAGCCCTATTTAATAGAAACTAAGTGATACAGAATGCTTAAAACTTTGGTCAATTCTGTGAAAGAAAATTTAAAAATACAACAAAATACCCCCTTTTCTATTTAGTAATTTGTTTATTCTTTATTTTTAAAGAGAAAATATTTACTTTAGAACAGAAAGAGAAAGGAAGACTGTGAAATTAAATAGATTTTCTTTTTATAAAAATTGCCTGATATTTCCCAACATATTTACAAGGTAATCTTTCCAAGAGGTTAATTTCAGGTGCATGTGAAAATGCAAAGTGAAGAAAGTGTTTCTGCGTCTGCCCACCATGCCTTCCCTCCCTCTCTCCCACACACAATGTTGCATTCTAGGACCTGGAAAGAGGCTCAGCACATCCTAGGTCCCCAAGAATTATATATTGTTGATGACTGAAATGCCCATGGTGTGTACACACCCAAATAAGCCTACCCTCACCTTCAATTGCAAGGAAAACTTTTGGGTCACCAAGTGTAATGTATTCGTGTCAAGCATTTCATCATCAATGCAATTCAACAATGTCCACCTCACCATCTCTTTAATGTCAATAACATGCCTTCGGTTCAAACTTTTTCCTCCCTTTTCTTTTGAGAAATTCCAATTGTTGTATCTGCCTTTATTCTTCACTGTAAATGAGCTTCATCATATTTATTGACACTCAAAGGGACAGCAAGGTAGCATCTTAACTACGCAAGATCCTATTACACTTGCTAAAGTTTTTGCAGCATCTGATATTCCTTTTGCTCTAAGAACTTTATTCCAATCCTTTCTTAGACCACAACATATGCTACATGTGATTTGGTTAATGAAGCTATATTGTCAACATCCTAAGTAATGTCTACATTGGTCCCTGGATATTGTTACTCTGTTCTCTCAACACTTAAGCCACAGCTGACTTCTGCAGTGTCTTATTGTAATCATACAGATATATAATCCTAAATAATTAAATTAAAATTTTACATAAAGACTAACTCCCATGATATTCCCCAAGGACAGAAACATAAAAATATATACAGTTAAAATAAGCTCAGAAAGGATATATACACTGAATTTGCATAATACAATTCTATTACATGTACGTTTTTCACAAATTGTACTCGTTTGAAATTTTCACCAAAGGCAGTGACCATTAATCATTAGCAGTGTGCAGAAACACCTGCTTAGTTCATATTTTAACAGTTTACCTTAGGACTTGGTTTCTAGAAACACAGCGGATTTCAGTAGAGGGAACCATTGGGTGTTTTTTACATTAAAATGGCTCTAACTTTTGATACTTTTTAACTTTTGCTTTTAATTGACAAATAATAGTTGTATATATTTATGGAATACAATATTGGAATACTTTATGGGATACTGTTATGGGTACAGTGTTTCAATACAGGTATATATTGTGGAATGATCAATTCAGGTTAATTATCATAATCATCACCTCATATGTTTATCATTTATTTGTGGTAGAAACATTTAAAATCCTCTCTGTTAGCTGTTTTAGTACATTTTTACCATCTCAGAATCTTCTTTCTAGTTTTGATGGAGAAATTTTTCAGCAAATTTCACATCTTTCTCTCTCTGTGACACACACACACACACATTTGAGCTATAGTGAGATACCTTTCCAAAAATTGTTATTAACTGGAGAGCATCACCAGTGAAATCATCACCAGATAAATCTACCTAAGAGTCAATAGTTTTGGTTTTTACCTGCCGTAATATTCTCATGGAAAACCAATGACTGATATAGTATTTTGGGCATAGAATTATACAACTGAAAGGGTATGATATTGAGAAAATGAGTTTAATGTATCCCTCAAGGATGACAAAAAACATATTCATCTAGTTGAATTGAAATAAGAAATAAAACAATATGTGAAAATACAGATAATCCCATGACTATTATCTCCATGTAGGCTGTAACCTACAATTTATATGGAATTATATATTTATATACAAATTAGCCCCATTGATGTGAATACCTCAATGTATTGTAATGAGTTGTACAGCCTAGATAAGTCAATGATTCAATTAGGTTAGGGGTGTATCCACACCACCTTTACTGTATATTGAGCCAGGAGAATTAAATGTACTATTTTCATTTTCTAGCTATAACCATTATTTTTTCTTTCCAAATGCTCAAAAAGAATCTACTGAGGGAGCTGAGTTGCCATTGAAAATTATGACAACATCCATCTCTCAGATTCACTTCTCACTTTGATATTATATTTGGAAATTTTTCCTTTAGGATTTCCAGAACCTTGTCAAATACTCTGCTCTTAAATTTGCCATTTCTACGAAGCAGTTCTTAGTGGCGTTTTGAAGTGTTGTGTTTTCTCACCACTGTGTTCCTTAAAGAGAGCTGTAATTGACATTTTGAAAGCAAAATGAAACACATACATTAGTTTTATTTTAAAATTTGACAAAGTACATATTTCTTTTCTTCATATAATTAATTGAGTTAGATTTTAAATGCATACATCATTTGTACACCTGCAATAATTTTTTGTTGTACATGAAAACTCCACTCATCTCAAGATGATGTATAAGGGTCAATTATGACAATGTTGACTTGTAACTTTTTATTTCTAACCAATAGCGTTCAAAAGCTAAGAGTACAGTTTAAATGCAATAAGCACCATTCCCTGATTTTTGGCTAAATATGGTTTGAGATAATGAATCTCCCAGATTTTCTTATCAGGAAGTGCTAGATTATAGTATAAGAAGCTTGATACTCTGGAAAGAATATTTGTCATTGTTGACTCCTTCCAGTATTTTACCTCATATGCACTCCGTCATTCTCTTAGTCTGCTTTGCATTGCTTTAACAGAAAATCACAGACTGGGTAATTTATAACAAACAGAAATGTATTTGGCTCATGATTCTTGAGGCTAGGAAGTCCAAGAGCATGGTGACAGCACCTGGTGAGAGCCTTCATGCCCTATCATCTAATAGCAGAAGGTGGAATGGCAAAAGAGGGTGAGAAGAAAAGCAAGAGGGGCCAAACTAGATTTTGTAACAAACTTACTCTCCAGATAACCAACTCATTTCTGTGATAATGACATTAATCCATTCATGAGTGCTCTGCCAGCACAACCTAATCACCACTAATTGGCTTCTACCTCCCAACATTGTTACAGTGGGGATTAAGTTTTCAGCACACAAACTTTGGGGGACACATTCAAACCACAGCAGTCACCAAATTTTTCAAAATATATTGTGAGTACATTTGCTTTTCTCTGTCACTGCTATCACCACTTTAATCCAGGCCACCAATACCCCTAAACTAAAATGCCATAAACGGTTTTTTTGCATGTCATGAGATCTACTTTCAAACCATTTCTCCATAATACAGCACAGGGAGCACTTTTAAAATGCATTTCAGATAAAATGTTAGTGACTCCTTATTGTCCTCAGTATAAAATACAAGAACCTAAGATTAAGCCTACCTCTTAAGTTTTAATATTGGCCACATATTTACTCTCTAATAATAAGATTCAGTGTGGGCCCCGCATACATCATAGTCCCCATGTCTTTTCTTATGCTATTGTTTGTGTCTAGAATGCTTTGTGCATGTACGTGTACATGTATGTGTGCATGCTCGTGTGCGTGCACACATACACACACGCGCGCACACACACACACGCACACTTCTTCAGGGCATACTGTAGATGTTGTCTGTACCAGAAATCTATCTTTGATTTCTTCTCCCATTCAGTTTTGGTTACACATCAAAATCACCAGGAAGTTTTTAAAGATCACATTGCCCAGGCTACACTACGATTAAATCAGGGTAGGATCCAGGCAATGGTATTTTTTAAGCTCCCCAGGTGATTCCACTGTACAGCCAAGGGTGAGGCTCACTACATAAGAGTTCCAGCTAATTATTTTTCATAACAACAATCCATCCTATTGAATTCATCCCTTATATTTCACTGCCCAATAATTAATTCGAACCTCTGTTTTGCCTAACCTAAGCCATATTTCTCCATCTTGGCTATAGGTTATTATGAGGGGCATTGTCAGTGCTTTGTCAAAATCCAAAGCCTTAGTTATTTGATCAATGTTTTATTAATGTGCTGAATTCTTTCAAAATACCTATTAATCCTAAATTATACGAGATTTTTCTACATTCAGTAAAACATCTCTACAAATCAAATATTTTTTCTTTCATATTAATATTAATATAGCTATAAAATAACTTATCCAAACCCATTAAGGACCTGAAAAGAAGCATTTAAAAGTCAATTCATTTTATGTGTAAAATATATTCTTTCATGAATATGTAAATATATGCTAATAAATTTTCCACTTCTCATCCAAAATCTCAGAAAATGACAAAATACAAAAGGACCTCCATAATATTCACATTACTTTTTAAAATTTAAGTTTTATTTTTTAATTGGCAAATAAAATTGTATATATGTACAACATGTTCTAAAATATGTATACTTGTGGAATGGCTCAGTTAAACTAGTTAACGTATGTATTATCTCATCACTTTTTAAATTATTCAGTTCACTTACAGACTCAGTGTTTCCAAAATAGACAGTTTCTTTCTTATTGATATTTCCTTTTGGATAATGATGAACATACCATACAATAGCAAAGCATTTTTCCAGATACTCTTGTGCATGAGGAGATGGTTGTACAAGGAGTGAAGACCTCTAAGTCCTGATTCTTAGCCCTGGTTCAACATCTATTTAGTCCATGACATTGGGCAATGTTTCAACTTTCCCAAACCTCAATTTTATAAACATAATATAAAAGGAGAATAAGTCCACAGGCTGGAATTTCTAGCAGTATTTAAAACTTTGATGAAATAGGTGTGTGTTCTTTCTACAGAGACAGATGCAGACTCAAGGGGTAATTGAAAAGAATTTATTGAAGGGTCTATTTACAAAAGTGTGGGCAGCATAAAGAAACTAACAAAAGATGGTAAAACACCCAAGGACTAGTCACAACAGGAAGAATTTACCACCCCTAGCCCTCAGAGAACAGAGGAGGGAGCTGTTTCTAGAACCAGGTACAAACCAAACCTGTGGAAGAGGGGCTTGCTGTAGCCATGTGTAAAGGAACACAGTCATTGCCAAAACCCCAAATAGTTCTTTGTAGATTCTGGATATTAGCCCTTTGTCAGGTGGGTAGAGTGAAAAAATTTTCTCCCATTCTATGTGTTGCCTGTTCACTCTGATGGTAGTTTCTTTTGCTGTGCAGAAGCTCTTAAATTTACAAGAAAAAAACAAACAACCCCATCACAAAGTGGACAAACGATATGAAGAGACACTTATCAAAAGAAGCCATTTATGCAGCCAACCGACACATGAAAAAATGATCATCATCACTGGTCATCAGAGAAATGCAAATCAAACCGCAGTGAGATACCATCTCATACCAATTAGAATGATGATCATTAAAAAGTCAGGAAACAACAGATGCTGGAGAGGATGTGGAGAAATAGGGATGCTTTTACGCTGTTGGTGGGCGTGTAAATTAGTTCAACCATTGTGGAAGACAGTGTGATGATTCCTCAAGGATCTAGAACCAGAAATACCATTTGATCCAACGATCCCATTACTGGGTATATACCCAAAGGATTATAAATCATGCTGCTATAAAGACACATGCATACGTATGTTTATTGTGGCACTAGTCACAATAGAAAAGACTTGGAACCAACCCAAATGCCCATCAATGATAGACTGGATTAAGAAAATATGGCACATATACACCATGGAATACTATGCAGCCACAAAAAAGGATGAGTTCATGTCCCGTGCAGGGACATGGATGCAGCTGTAAACCATCATTCTGAACAAATTATCACAAGGAGAGAAAACCAAACACCACATGTTCTCACTCATAGGTGGGAATTGAACAAAGAGAACACTTCGACGCAGGGCAGGGAACATCACACCCTGGGGCCTGTCAGGGAGTGGGGGCTTGGGGTGGGATAGCATTAGGAGAAATACCTAATGTAAATGACGAGTTAATGGGTGCAGCAAACCAACATGGCACATGTATACCTATGTAACAAACCTGCACGTTGTGCCCATGTACTCTAGAACTTAAAGTACAGTAAAACAAGGGAAAAAAAAACCAAATAGACAGGGAAGGAGCAGGGAATAAACACCCTGACCTCCCTCTCCTCCCCTTCTCTGATCACCTGCTAATAACTTTCAGTGAGCAAACTACCCAAATTCGGCAGAGTCCCAGTAATGCATTCTGTAGAGGTCACCACCAGGGGTACAGAGCAGGATGAAAGGAGATAAATGAATAATCTGGAAGAACAACTGGAGAACGTTCAGCACAGCATGAAAGCTGTTTTAACCCAAAATATGTTCAGTAAATTGTTTAAAAAATATTAAATGAAAATGCAATATAACAGTGAAAGCTATCATTCTGTATGATACTATAATGATGGATACAGGCCATTCTACATTTGTCAAAACCCATAGAATGTACAACAGAAACAGTAAACTCTAGGCACATTATGGCTTTAGTGAAAGATAACATATCAATATTAGCTCATCAATTGTAAGAGATGTACCACACTAATGCAAGATGTTAAGAACAGGGGAACTTGGTGGCAGAGCAAGGGGTGTAAGGAGCTCTCTGCACTTTTTGCTCAGTTTTTTCCCTGTAGACCTAAAACTGCCTTTGAAATCTATTAGTTTTTTAAAAAGTTATTTTCATGACTAATACTCATTGAAAAATGTCTATTCATACTCCAATTTCCACCAAGTTGTTGTATCTATGAAGATGAGGTGATGATATAACCTCCATATGACACGGACTTACAAGTGGTTGACTCTCAAGCTTGGGAAATACATTTCCCAGATGCATTTCTGGGAAACCTCCAATTGCAGAGAATTAGTGTGACTTTCTCTTCTAAAATCTCCATTTCTATCCCTTGATTCACTAATTTAGAAAGACAAAATCCTTCTTTGTCTCTCAGTGAAAGTTCTTCTTAACATACTCTGTATGATCATTGCTCTTGAAGTGGTTAAGTTTTCAATGAAAGCTAAGCAACTTTGTTTTCATCATATTTTAAACGTGAATGTTCTTTGCCCCTTAAAGAGACTGGAAACATAAATTTGGAAATATTTTCATGTAATAACAGTAGATATATTTTGCTGATAATTTTTCACTATGGTGATAAAGGAAATAAAACATTTTAGATAAAAAAAATACAATGTGATTGAAATATATTTAGCTTAAAATCCCATGTCAATTTCTCTTAAAAATCATTTATTTCAACACGATTTATCATACTCTTATGGTAGGTGCTCTAAAATTATGGTAGGTACATTACATACCAAAATAATGAGAGTCTACATACTGATATCTAATATAAAGGTCTTGGTATTTTGTATTAATTTGATATAAGACAGAACCGCAAGTGTTTGTGAAATCCTGTTACTGTTCTCTTTATATGAGAATTTATACTTTAAGCACAGAATTATAGATGTTATTTAACATCAGATTAGAAAAGAAATCAAACTATGTAAACAAACAAACAAAAAATTAGACTCCGTATATCAAAGCAGATACTAGATACACAGCAATAGATTTTAGAGATTGTTCCTGATTGCACTAGCAGTAGGAACAAGTGTGGTTGGAAAGAATAAGTAGCCAGCTGTCTCTTCTCTAGAGCATAGGGTAGACTCATCCTTTCTCTCCTTGTCCTCCCTCTCCACTGCACTCCCCTGAAGTCCAAACACCCTGCATCCCTGTGTCAAAGGAGAGCTCTGATAAATGGCTTTCTCCAATAGGCCTGCTTTTGTCCTCAAGGGTTGTCACCAGAGAGCACAGAATCCCCAATCTTCAAGGTGCTGAGGTCTAGCAGCAACAGCTGAGCTGTTTGGTACTTCTGAGAGATTTAGCATAAATTAGGGCAGTTCATACAGTTTATTACTTTGATGATAAGACTAAGATCTTAGTCACAGAGCAATGTTTCAAATGGGTTTGTATGTCACCTTTTGTACTCTCATGCGCATAAATGCAAACATTGTAAGGATATAAATGACTCTCTTTCTCGTGTTATCTGTGCTGTTTGTGTGCACACCCTAGTCCTAGGAAGGCTGAAGAACAAACTGTCACACAGAGATATGAATGCTTTCTGGTTTGCAGCTGCAGCTGTTGTTTGCAGTGCCTGATGCCTTTCACAAGCTTTTTTCCTCATCCACATCTATTCAGTAACTTTGTCTGAAAAAGCTTACCCCAAACTCCGAGTTTATCTGGCCCTGTGACCTCCCAGAAATCCACAGCAGCTTAAAATCTACAGGATTTTAACACAGAAGAGCAGTAGCTCAACTGCTGTTTTAAAAAATATATATATAGGCCCTCTTTAATTTGTTATGCAATAAATAATTTTTAAAAAGATATTTCAAAAACTCAATCCAGGATTTGCCCCTTTAGCCAAAGGGAGTCTATACAGTTGAGTCTTCTAAGAATTACTTACACAATCTCTTGTTATTTAAGGAAGTGAATTTTTTGGCCAAGGATGGACACTGTAAAATTAAGATAAACAATAACATCTTAGTAGGTAATGGGTTCAGAAGCTACTTCACAATTTGTTCTTGGCAAAATTACCAAGGGTTCTGGGGCTCTGCAACACCCTGGAAAAACATTTAAGGGAAAGGACGCAGCAGAAAAACAGATTACAGCTCCCTCAAGTGAGGAGTGGAATGTTTCTTCTCCTGGAGCCAATGTTTGCATTTGTTCCTGCAGATCTTGGGAGAAAATGAACAAGGACATCCAGTGGAAGTTTTAGAAATATGTTAATAACTTTATTTTCCCCTGCCCAGGAAAGAGAAAAAGGAGGAAAAAATTAATTTATTCATAAAAACATACACAAAACAAAGTAGGGAAGAAAATATGCATACCTACCACAAAATCCCTCTTTAATATTTTACTACTAAATTAGAAGGATAACCACCAGCAACAGCACACATGATATACAATAGTAAGGTAAGAGAGAGGAAAAAATATCAATTGGTTGATATGCATAAGTTCAGACACATGCACAAGGAAATCAGGTTAGCCCCAAAATCGTAGTGAGGGTTTAAGCTTTAATAGTTTCAGAAGTAGAAATGCTACAAACTTTAAAAACAGCATTGTTTGAAGGCTTAATTATTTAATTTTAGACTTATTTAGTTTTATGCAAGTCAAATAATATCTTTTTAATCTTAAATTTTGTTTCAGTCTACATTTGCTATAATTTACATATGTAAACAAAGCAGAGCTGAAAATACACATAGCAACAAGTCATGAGGTTGGAGTTGGGTTTTACAACTTCCTTCTTCCACTGTCTTGTTCTTGTTCCTTGTCTCTCAGCTGGCATTTCTGGTCTGGCTGCTGTTCTTTACCTGGTTGGGTGACCAAATATTATTCCTAAAGTGTTCCTAGTAGTATTAGCAGCAGCAGTAGCAACAGCAGCAATAGGCATTAGTAGTAATGGCTAAGAGTGTGTAAAAGCAACCCTAGCAGCCCTATTTTCCTTTAGCAATCAGAGTCAATCATCTCAGACATTTAACTCTTCCCTTATCCATTGAGTCAGTGGTACAAGGAGCTCAAGGTTGTTCCGTGGAATTCTCAATTTCCAGTTGAATAGAACCATTTTTTGTGAGAATTAAACTCAATAATCCAGCAGAGTTCAAAGTTACAGGAACAGAAAACAAAATTTTTACTGGGTGCATTGTTGATGTAACAGGGCAGGGAATATTCCCACTCCAGCCCCTTCATTCTCAAAGCCATGTGTCCTGACTATTGTAGAAACAGCATCATGTATTTATTAGTCGTTGTTGCTATTAATTGCTATTGGAACATATTGTACATCTTGTCAGATGGTACCTTGGACTTGTAAGCTTTTATTTGTATGTTTTGGCTCTTCTTGTCCTCCCAGCAGGTGATGTACTGTTTCTTCAATAGACCATTGGGCTATTTCATTAAGATAGCATCTTCAGACAATGTGGTACATGGTAGCACCAGTAAGTCTCATGGATATGAGTCACTACTTTCACTGTAAAATGAGCTCTTTGGTCAGAAGCCATATTACGTGGGATACCAAGTGAGAGAATAAGGTATTACATGCAGGTGGTGATGCTGGTGAAAGCAATGTGGGGGAAGAAATACAAATTTATATCCAAAGTATCTTTTCTAAAGGCAATGTTTTTTTTTCCCTTCCAGAATGGCAAGAGTCCAAAGTAATTATTCTGCCACTGACTGGCTCACTACTCACACTATGAAATGGTGCTATATTGGGAGTTTGGTTTGGTCTACACTATTGGTTGTTTCATTCTTTGGCTGTCGTGTTTGCCACATGAGGTTTGTGAGAATAAAAATCATCTTTGTTTAGACTTCATCTTCATTATGGTCATTTTATTCATGAATCCAGTGATGAAATGACAAAGAAAAGAGGCAAACTGACTTGCACAGAATGGGTTGTGTACAACTATTATTGAAAGCCTTCTCTGGAATCCTTTTGTGAGTGTTTGCATACACTTTCACTAGGTATCTCTGTTACTAAGCCTTCGATCTTATATCCTGGGTGATGGTTTCCTGTGGAAACCATTCTGAGAGAGAAACAGTTTATATAGTCCTTAAGTAAGGTGATGAAGACATACTACTGTCTCTGCCAAATGAAAGCAAATTGTTTTCTGTTGTTTTTCATAAATTATATTAAAAAGTTCCAGATAAATACCCAAATATTAACTGTATACTGGATATTAGGAGCTAAATTGATTTACTCCAATAAAGATACCACATCTGGAACAGCAACCAAAATTAGAGTCACCACCTGATTAATTTCACGATAATCAACTGGGATTCTGCAAGGTCTGTATGTCTTCTTCACAAAACAAATAGGTGAGTTAAATAGGAATGTGATATTGAAAAATTTACTCTGCATCTTTCACATATTTGATAATGGCAGTAGTCTGCAACTGCCCTTTATTTGGCCTTAATTTTCATTTATTGCTTTGCTGGAGAGAAGCATTCCCTCGGCTTCTATTTTTCCCTTCCTATTATAGTGCTTGTTTTCTAAAGGGCAGAAACCCAATGTGGGGACTCTGTCAGTTGTCGAGCATGACTATTCCAACTTCATAGACATTAGTAGACATTCCAACTTGATAGACATTATTGACAGCCAAAATCTCATGTATTGCCTGATCACAATAACACCAATGTCACCATAGCAGTTTGAAGCTCCATGTTTTAGGGTCAGTTTGGGACTTATGTCCAAAAATGTCTTAGAAATCTGATCATTTGCATTTTTCAATGCATGGTGTCCCCTGGTAAATTGCCATAGTTTAGTTGATGGAAGGCTGAAAGGATTATTTGTAGCACCTACTCATGGTAATTTTGTTGGGGTCCTCCCAAAGGGAATCTGCTTGTTCTTCATTCAAAAAGTTCTGGATCTATGTACTAGATTAAATATGGCATTTCAGTGAGAGGCTGTGACTCTGCTTTGTAGTGACTCAATTCAGATCTCTAATCACTAAACCTGTAGTTTTATTTTTCAATAAAATATCCAGATCAAGTACATATTATACAAAATGTTAGTAGGCTGCTCAACTATCAAGACCTAGACTCAGTCAAGCCACTCTGCTCTACCCTTCTTCCCTTTATGGTAATTGGACCTCCTTGTGTCTGGCAGTTGGTAGTGCTATTATTCGGCTTCTGTCATTCTGAGATCTTTTATTCCTTTAAAATCAATGAGACCAGGTAAGAGGCTCAATCTGTCACAGTCTTTCCTTGCCTGCAAAGAACAGCCACCACTACCTTTGCAACAATGCTGGATCGGCCTTCCCTCGTATCTCTTAAAGCTTTGGTAAAGGAACTGTTCTCTAAGTCCTCCTCATGGATACAGTAAGGGAAACTATGTGAGTTTCCCATAAAAAATCCTCCAGCATTCCTATTTCCTTAAGAATTTTTTAGATTCATTAGTCTACATTAAACTAAGGACATTCTGGCACCTCAACCTTATTTAATTTAGGTCACTGCTATGCTCAGATTTAAATCGACAGACTGAATAAACTACGAGAACCACTCCCACCTTCTGGAGGTCACAGTCACACCAGAATGTCCAGGAAAGGTACCCATATCAGTAATCCAATCTGGTACGTGGTATGGTATTTGTGTGTGTGTGTGCTGCTTCAAAATGTTTACAGTCATTCCTCCCTACATTCCTGCACTGGTTTGTGTGACGGTAAATTTTAAAAATCATGTTTCTGTTTTCGTGTATGTGCCATCTCTCTTGGATTAGACTTTGTAGTTATTCCCAACTTGTCTTGTGTTCATCCTCTAATTATAGATCTGGAAGCAATGAGAGGTAGTAGGTCTTGAATACAATTGGCATTGCCTTTCAAGAGGACACACCATTGAGGTCATTTAGAATCTTCAGGTGAAGGAAGACTAATGTTCTCAAACAGAAAAGATGGGCTGCTTCTGATGGAAATTAAGGATCAATGATGTAGGCAGTTTGAAGTCCTCAGATTTTTTGGAATTCATCAAAAAGTTTTCATCCCAATTCCTGGAATTCTACTCTTTCTTAATACCCCAACTTTTCCATAGAAGTCCTAGCACAATTAAGAATTTAATTTTCCCTTTAAGTTTGCAAACCACATGATCAAGTCCTATTTCTGTTTTAGTATTTAGTACCTCCGTAAACACAAGTTACTAAAAAATGTGTTTTTAAGAGCGGTCATAAAAGTTTTGCTTTTCTGATTGTGCCCTGAGCTTGTCGTTTTTCTTTCTGTAAACTCTTCAAAGCCTAATCTTCATTAGGCGCTTATTTCCAACAGATACCTATTTGCCATTGTTTTCTTTCAACTACCAGGATCCTACTTTCCACTGATTATGGGGTCATTATGACCTTCCAATGACAAGTTACAGATTCCCATCTGCAAGTATCTGTTTTCTGAACCACATTCTTACATTATCTATCATATCAGTCAGAGTTTGTTCAGAAAAGCGGAAGGCACACTAAATATAATGAGCAAGAAAAAAATGAATAAAGCAAACTGTAACCTTACGAAACAATTTGAAAACCTGGGTAGGAAGAGAGAGCAAAGATCTGTTAGATTCAGGACACTGGGAAGTAAGGAATTGCAATAAACCACTACTTATTTCCTCAGTTGCCGTCAGCATCGAAGTGGGTGATTCAACTGGACAATATTTGGAAAATGCAGGCAAAATTTTCAATCTGCTTTACTATAATCCTACAAATCTATCTACTGCTGCTTACTCAATAATGTGCGCCATTCTCTTTTTTCTGCTAGGAGACTGTTCTCCATGGCTCTCTCACATTTCTGGACATCTTACAAATGAAGGCACTCACTGACTTTATTTCAAATTATCTTTTAAAGGATGTTTATATAGCAAATGACAGAGAAAATGTCTCCCTCTAGGGTGAAGACCAGATAGGATTACTGCTCATTTTAAAAGATTCAGGTACCCTATGTTTAGAATTCCTCTCTTGTACCCCACCCCATTATGTGTGCAGGTGTTACCCAGACCTCTTTGTATTATCCTGTGGGATTTGTGTCTTTTAGAACCAATGCAAATGCTGTTACTCTGGTTTTTGCTGTTCTGAATAATAAAGTCATTAATATCTAGCATAAGAGTCTCATGTCTTCTGCCAGCTTCCATGAAGCAGTGGCAGACAAACATGATAGCTTGCAAGAAGGGTAAAATTTCAAATGTTTCCAGTTCTTGACGCTGAATTTCATTAGTCATGGAAGGACCTTTGTTTTCTGCAATACAGAAAAATAGCACAGAAACAGGCAAAATAAATAAATATTGGCTGTCAAGCCCCTCTTTAAAATCTTCTAACAGCTCTTTTATTGACGTTAACTTTAAAATGCTATTGGTTTTGTTTTTTATTTAGATCATTCATACCTCATTCATTTTATGTTTTATATTTATTAAATCCTTACTTATAAATTCTCATTTATATATGTTGAACAATTAAATTGTTACTCTCTACTTGGCTTTAATTTAAATTAGAAGCAAAACATATATTGTCTCTAATTTATTGTAGTTTTCTTCTGTTGTTTTTTCCTAACTCCTTAAGTTGAATGGCTTATATATTTGAAAACTAACTATAACTTTAGTCACATTTCATAGTTTTTCTTTGAAGCATCCTTATTTTAATAAGTTTCCAAGTAGTTTTTCCTGTATAATCTGATTTCTTCATTTTATTTTATTTTTTAAGTTCCAGGGTACATGTACAGGATGTGCAGGTTTGTACGTGTGCCATGGTGGTTTGCACGTGTGCCATTGTGGTTTGCTGCACCTATCATCCCGTCACCTAGGTATTAATTCCAGTATGCATCAGCTCTTTCTCCTGATGCTCTCCCTACCCCCTCTGCCCTCCTACAACAGGCTCCAATGTGTGTTGTTCCCCTCCCTGTGTCCATGTGTTCTCATTGTTCAGCTCCCACTTATAAGTGAGAACGTGCAGTGTTTGGTTTTCTGTTCCTGCATTAGTTTGCTGAGGTTAATGGCTTCCAGATTCATCCATGTTCCTGCAAGGGACATGATCTTGCTCCTTTTTATGGCTACATAGTATTCCATGGTGTATATGTACCACATTTTCTTTATCCAGTCTATCTTGATGGGCATTCGGGTAGATTTCATGTCATATTTATTGGGAACAGTGCTGCAATGACCATACCTGTGCATGTATCTTTATAATAGAATGTTTTATATTCCTTTGGGTATACACCCAGTGATGGGATTGCTGGGTCAAATGGTATTTTGGTTGTAAAATTTTGAGGAATCACCACACTGTCTTCCACAATAGTTGAACTAATTTATATTCCCACCAGCAGTGTAAGTGTTCCTATTTCTCCTCAGCCTTGCCAGCATCTGTTGTTTCTTTACTTTTTAATACTTGGCATTCTGACACGCGTGAAATGGTATCTCATTGTGGTTTTGATTAGCATTTCTGTAATGATCAGTGATATTAAGATTTTTTTATGTGTTTGTTGGCCGCATTTATGTCTTCCTTTGAGAAATGTCCGTTCATGTCCTTTGCTCACTTTTTAATGAGGTTTTTTTTTTCTTTTAAATTTGCTTAAGTTCCTTGTAGATTCTGGACATTATACCTTTGTCCGATGGACAGACTGCAAAAATATTCTCTCATTCTGTAGATTGTCTGTTCATTCTGTTGATAGTTTCTTTTGCTGTGCAGAAACTCTTTAGTTTAATTAGATCCCATTTGTCAATTTTTGCTTTTGTTGCAATTGCTTTTGGTGATTTCATCATAAAATCTTTCCCCGTGTCTATGTCCTGAATGGTATTGCTTAGATTTTTTCCAGTTTTGGGTTTTACATTTAAGTCTTTGATCCATCTTGAGTTCATTTTTGTATAAAGTATAAGGAAGGAGTACAGTTTCAATTTTCTGCAGATGGCTAGACACTTTTCCCAGCACCATTTGATGGCTAGACACTTTTCCCAGCACCATTTGTTATTTAGGGAATCCTTTTCCCATTGCTTGTTTTTGTCAGGTTTGTAGAAGATCAGATGGTTGTAGATGTGTGGGTTTTTTTTGTTTGTTTGTTTGTTTTTTTTTTTTTTTTTTGAGTTCTCTATTCTGTTTCATTGGTCTCTGTGCCTGTTTTTGTACCAGCACCATGCAGTTTTGGTTACTTTAGCACTGTAGTATAGTTTGAAGTTGGGTAGTGTGATGTCTCCAGCTTTGTTCTTTTTTCTTAGGATTGTCCTGGCTGTATAAGCCTTTTTTTTTTGGTTCCATATTAATTTGTAAATAGTTTTTTTCTAATTCTGTGAAGAATTTCCATGTTAATTTAGTGGGAATAGCATTGAATCTATAAATTGCTTGGGCAGTATGGCCATTTTCACAATATTAATTCTTCCTTTCCATGAGCATGGAATGTTTTTCCATCTGCTATACTTTATCTGATTTCCTTTAGCAGTGGCTTGTAGTTCTCCTTGGAAAGGTCTTCACTTCCCTTTTTAGCTGCATTCCTCTGTATTTTATTGTCTTTGAGGCAATTGTGAATTGGAATTTATTCATGATTTGGCTCTCTGCTTGTCGGTGTAAAGGGATGCTTGTGATTTCTGCACATTGATTTTGTATCCTGAGACTTTGCTGAAGTTGCTTAGCAGCTTAAGAAGTTTTTGGGCTGAGACAATGAGGTTCTCTAGATATAGGCTTTTTGTGACTATTGAGATAATAAAAAACACGTGGTTTTTGTCTTTAGTTCTGTGTATGTGATGATTTATATTTATTGATTGGCTTATGTTGAACTTGCCTTGCATCCTGGGGATGAAGCCAACTTGATCGTGGTAGATGAGCTTTTTGACGTGCTGCTGGATTCAGTTTGCCAGTACTTTATTGAGGATGTTCGCATCAATGTTCATCAGGGATATTGGCCCGAAGTTTTCTTTTTTTTTTTGTATCGCTGTCAAGTTTTGGTATCAGGATGATGTTGGCCTCAAAATACGAGGGAGGAGTCCCTCCTTTTTAATTGTTTGAAGTAGTTTCAAAAGAAATGATACCACCTCCTCTTTGTACCTCTGGTAGAATTCAGCTGTAAATCCATCTGGTCCCGGGCTTCTTTTGATTGGTAGGCTATTTAGTACTGCCTCAATTTCAGAACTTGTTATTGGTCTATTCAGGGATTCAACTTCTTCCTGGTTCAGTCTTGGAAGGGTGTATGTGTCCAGGAATTTATCCATTTCTTCTAGGTTTTCTAGTTTATTTGCGTAGAGGTGTTTATAGTATCCTCTTGTGGTTGTATTTCTGTGGGGTTGATTTCTTCTTGGAAGTAATGGTTTTTAGAAAGCGTATTTGTGATTCTTCCTTTTCATTCTGAAATTTGAAGAGTATTTGCACAAAGTACTTGTTATGCCAAATGTTGAAGAGGAGAGAACACTTTATCTGAAAGAACTGTAAACTTTTGCATGTTTGAATTAAAAAGAGTTGGTTTAACATACAGTACACATCAAAATGCATAATGTTTTACAAATAGATATTTCTTTTAGATCTTTGTACTTGCCCTAGATCTGTGAGATATCTTATTTCCTTTTCCCCAACATTCTTTGAAATTGAAGCTGGCACAAAATTTCTAAGATGTAATTTCATAGCATAAACAACAAAAGGTTTAAAATTTGATCAAAAAACTTCTACTTCTAGTACTATATCATGAGGAAATGATTGCACATGTTGGCAAGGATATATTCAAGAGAATAGTCATTGTAGAGTTCTTTCATTAGTGAAAATTAAGAATAACTCTAATATTCATTAATAGATACTTAAGTGAAAAAAGTGATAAATTCACTATTTGAATTCTGTGTGTTATTGAGAATGAAGACTTATATATCTAAAAGGAATGGAAATGTGTTCATGATAAAGGATTGAATTATATGAAAGCAGATTTTGTTCCAACTTACAATTAAAATATGTGCATATTTTGTAGTTATGTATGTATGAGAAGTATGAAGACTCCACATCAAAATGGTATTAGTTACTTGTCTTAGTGTTTTGATTATAGATGATTTTTCTTCTCTTGCTTTATTTTCTAATTTTTTTCTAATGAATGTGCATTATTTGTGCAATATTTACTACATTAACACCAAAAGTTTTCTCACTATTTTTCTATACTTCCCTTCCTTCCTTCTTTCCTTCCTTCCTTCCTTCCTTCCTTCCTTCCTTCCTTCCTTCCTTCCTTTCTCTCTTTCTTTCTTTCTTTCTTTCT